>NC_135824.1:46084109-46384109 GCF_964213995.1 Mustelus asterias | reverse complement strand
AGATTTAGCTCGCTGTTTCTATTGATTATGTCCCTCAGTCACATCTTCAATAATAACTTGATGAATCTACACTGGGTTGTCTTTGATTCTCCATGCATCTCCTATTCTTACTAAGTTTTACCAACTTGCAAAGACCGAGTAAGCCACTTATGCTTGCTCTGCCCTTCAGTAAGATCAGGATTGACCTGATTGTAACTTTTTTCACCCCATTTATTTATCTATCGAGCTCTACCTTAAAAATATTCAAATATGCTTCCACCACCCTTTGAAGGTTTGTTCCAAAGACACTAAATCCTCCACCGTCTCAAATGGGTAACCCCTTTAAACAGTGCCCCCAAGTCCATGAGATGGGGGAATCCATTCTATCCAAACCCCTCTGGACTGTAACATAAAGATCCAGTCTTCTAATCCCCAGCAGATACAAGTCTAGTCTGCCCAACCTTTCCTCGTAAGACAGCCTGCCCATTCCAGGTATTAGTTGAGTTTGTAGATTTTTATCCTTGACTAACAGACTGCAATATATTTACCTATATTCACCATTCTTCAGTAAAATGATACATGAAGGTTTTGATCACATTTCTGGATGATAACCAGATCTCTGAAATGAAAGGTCACTGAACTGCCTGATTTACTGCAAAGACATAGAATCCCTACAGTGCAGAAGGAGGCCATTTGATCTATCAAGTCTGCACCAACAACAATCCCACCCAGGCCCTAACTTGTAACCCCACACTTACCCTGCTAATCCCCCTGACACTAAGGGGCAATTTTAGCATAGCCAATCCACCTAACCTGGAGGAAACGCATGCAGACACGGGGGGGAAAACGTGCACTCGGCACAGACAGTGACCCAAGCTGAGAATCGACCCAGGTCTCTGGCACTGAGGCAGCAGTGCTAACCACTGTGCCACCCAAATTCCCAGTGTATTAATCCTGTTCTGTCTGGATGACGTTGTGGACTGTCTAATGTCTGTTCTGTGTACACAGGTTGTTTAATATTGAACATATTTAATGGCATGAAAATCTTTTCTTTAGTACCTTTGTTCTGAATGAGTTCAAGTGGAAATACTCAAATGAGGATATTCGTTCTGTGGCACTCCCCTATCTGTGGGATAATTTTGATGAGCAGGGTTGGTCGGTTTGGTACATGGAGTACAAGTACCCTCAAGAACTCTGCCTGGATTTCATGAGCTTGAATCTAATAACTGGTTAGTAAATAATGGAGGAGTAATCTATTGCTTGTTCGGAGAATGTTACTGTCATTTTGTGACATGCATGGAGGTTGCCAATTCTGCTCGGATAGTCCAAGTTTCCAGGAATGTCCCCACATTAATTAAAATTGTTGCCTTGAATAATACCAGAGTCCTGCAAAACATTTGCAATGAAATTACTGCCTTTATTGTACAAGAACTCATTTAATTCTCACTCATCTTACCCATTCTTTTTCATCTCTTGTATCATCCTCATTCCACACTGCCCCAGAACATCCCCTTCCTGCCCTCCTTTGTTGTCAAGAGCTCAATAACTGAGGCAAGGTCCAGGAGTGGTGTGCCAGGCGCTACCCACAATCAAGCTATTATAGATTAGTGGCATCTGTAATGAATCATCATGGCAAGATCCCCTGCCCAACAATGGTCAAGTCATGAATCGTCCAGTCTGGTTGGGAAGGCAAGGCATCATTACAATAACAAGTGTAGAGATGGGGCAGTGGGTGATAGAAGGATCTGATGTAACTTCAGTGTGACCAACTGGAGCTGGCTGCCCAGTGGTGTTAATTACCTGCTCGACTATAGAAAATAAATTTTGTGATTTATTTTAATGGGAAGCAGAGGATTGTCCACCTCCATTCTATTGCATGACCTAACTGGTAGCTTGTTCTAACCCCTTGTCCCCTGGACAAGACTTGGTGGGGGTGCAGGATTAAATCTCTGGCTGAAGCCTAAGTATTTGGAACTTCCATGAAAACTTGGAAATTCGAAGCACAAGTTGAGAGTTGGGAAACTGCGGATGGCTCTCGAGCATTTCTTGTAGAAACTGGTTGATCTTCACAAACCTTGGGTATCTGTCGCGTTGAGGGTAACCACCCAACCTGTGGTTGAATGGATGACAGACACATGCTTGCTGTTTGCAGGGTCGCTTTCGGTATTGTGAACAGTCCTTTACTGTTTGATTTTGTGCAATCTGTGATGCAGGGCTGTTCCAGTGTTTGGATGGGCTGCGGAAGCACAGCTTTGCGAGTGTAATCCTCTTTGGCACTGATGGTGAACGCTCGATATCGGGAATTTGGATTCTGCGAGGACAGCAGCTCATTTCTGAAGTAAGACTGACTGGTTTTGAGTTTTTATCTGGTATCCAGGATGTCACTGAAAAGGGGGAAAGTGGTCAATAGGAAATATTTTTGTTTGGCTAATTTTGTACCTGTGCTGAAAATGCTGCCTTCTGAAAAGGGTATGATTCTTGTGCCAACTGTCCTTTTTTAATTGTAGCATTCAAAGAACAAAGAAAATTACAGCATAGGAACAGGCCCTCCAAGCCTACACCGACCATGCTGCTAAAACCCCCGACCCTTCCGGGGACCTCTATTCCCATTCTAGTCATGTATTTGTCAAGACGCTTCTTTAAAAGTCACAATTGTATCAGCTTCCACTACCCCCCCCCCCCCCTGCCGGTGGTGAGTTCCAGGCACCCACCACCCTCTTTTGCCTCTTGCATCTCCTTTTAAACCTTGCCCCCCCCCCCCCCCCAATACTTTAAACCTATCCCCCCTGGTAATTGACTCTTCCCTGGGAAAAAGCTTCTGACTATCCACTCTGTCCATGCCCCTCATCTTGTAGACTTCTATCAGGTTGCCCTTTAACCTCCATCGTTCCAGTGAGAACAAGCCAAGTTTCTCCAACCTCTACTCGTAGCTAATGCTCTCCATACAATGCTGAAATTGCACACTTAAACTGTCCAAGGGTCCACTGGTCTGAGGCTGCCAATCCACCACTTTAATTATATAGTTTTCCCCCCTCCAGTTAAATGAAGAATGGCAAGTGACCTGTGAGCCGTATTCCTGGAAGAAGTTGGATGTGGACACCGACGAATGCAAGGCTGTGGTTAATGAGTACTTCATGATGGAGGGAGCATTCCAACATGTGGGCAAACCCTTCAATCAGGGAAAAATCTTTAAGTGAGAGGACTTGATGACTGCATTTGGGATTGCTGTAATCATTGTGAACCAGTTGGCTACTGAATCTACCTCCAAGACTGTACTGGCATTGTATAAACCCAGGTACAAAGCGCTTGAAATTTATTTATCTATGGTGGGGCGAGGGGAAAATAAAAGCATTTGAAAACTGACCTATAGCTCGTTCCTTTTGACCAAGGTCAACCATAAGATGAAATCCTCTTGAGGGATAAATGGTGTCCCAATTTAGCTTGTGTCTGGTGAATCGAGGAGATGAATGGTGTCACTGGACTTAACAGCAGAAAGGGGATATTAACTTAACTGCTGAGAACCTCTGCACTGTGTTGTACAAGTGGTGGATTTGGGCCTGGGAGGACTGGAACTGTGGCCCAGCTCTGTTCCTTGTTCAAGAAACGTCATAGATTGCCAAGCAAGCTTCCAATTAAAACTTATTTTTGGTAACGGAAGGGAGCCTGTTGCGTATCCCCTCTGGTACAATTAACTAATTCAGGAATTAGAGACAGTGAATTTTCAGCCGGAAAAGTCTGTACTTTTTATAGATTATTTCTTGTGTCGATTTTTTTTTTTTTCTTTCAAAGGAAGTACTTGAGTTTGTGGAGATAGCAAGATGTTTTGGGAGGAGCTCGTTGACCTTTAACCAGCTGGGAGTTTAGTTTGACAATGGGATGGGGAATGAATAGAATTGACACAAGATGCTGGAGACTCGAGTATTTCAGTAAGACTTTAGAAGCCTTTTCTGTATTTTTGCAGGACTTCCTCGGGCTTGCTTAACTTCTGGCGGATGACTTTCCACTTTTTTCCTTTGCACCATCCACACGTACCAGGACATAAAGGAACTTGACTAATTTTTCTTTCATTCGTTAACTGTCCTTGTTGCAGCCACGTAATTTGAGTAGGGAAGTGGTTAGCACTGCTGCCTCGCAGCGTCAGGGACCTGGGTTCAATTCCCACCTTGGGTCACTGTGGAGTTTGCACATTCTCTCTCGTGTCTGCGTGGGTTTCCTCCCGGGTGCTCCGGTTTCCTCCCACAGTCCGAAAGACGTGCAGGTTAGGCTGATTGGCCATGCTAAATTGCCTCTTAAAGACAGCAGATTAGCAGGGATATATTATAATAGGATTACAGCCTATTCTCTGCACTGTGGGGATTCTAATGTTTGTTATCATGCTCTTGGGCTACTTTTTTGAACTGTTGACGTTGAAGATTCTCCGTGTTGGGTAGGCAGCTGCAGTGAAGAGTGGTGATCATTTATCCAGGTGAGGATGGTTTGTGACTTCATAGAATTGCTACAGTGCAGAAGGAGGTCATTTGGCCCATCGCACCAATAACCTATCCAAGCCCTATCCTTACCCCATGTATTTACCCTACAAAACCCCCAACAGTAATGGTCAATTTACCTTGGCCAATCCACCTAACCTGCACATCTTTGGACTGTGGGAGGAAACCAGAGCACCCGGAGGAAACCCACAGACACGGGGAGAACATGGAAACTCCACAAGGTGACCCAAGGTGGAAATTGAACCCAGGTCCCTGGTGCTGAGGCAGCAGTGCTAACCACTGTCACTTAAGTATACTTCAATAAAACCTTTTAAAAACTTTTACCTCTCCACTTTTAATCTTTGGCTATCCCTTTTTTAAAGCTTCTAGTAGCGCATTTGGAATTCATCCATATTAATTATCATTTGGTAATATTAGAATCAATACTGGTCAACCATTACTGTTCCTCTAACCAAAGGCATTATCTGTACCCATACTGTAGGTATACAATTAGATCAGGTTTATTTACAGCTTGATTTTTGTAAGCAGTTATGCTGTTCCAATTTTCTTTATCCCTACAGTTTTGGTGTTGGAGAGGCAGACTTCTCCTCTTGGTGATTGTGGCTTTTGAAAGTGCGTGCAGTAGATATTACATTGATACCACTTGTGATGTGAATGTTATTTGCTACTAATGAAACTTACAAGTCCCAAGATGTGTGTGGATGAGCAGTCCAAAGTGACCAACTGGTCTGGGGTGGGATGGAGATCTTGGTAGGTGGTGGGAGGATTCCTCTTCTCCTGGCCCCCTCCAAATATGCCTGGAAATATTTGGCTGTAGCTGTTTCGGGACTTTGCTATGCTGCAGTGTTGCCCAAATGCAGTTTTTTTTTAAAAAGCTGAGACTTTTGGGTGGCAGCACTGACCCCTCACAGCTCCAGGGACCTGGGTTCAATTCCTGGCATTGGTCACTCTGGAGTTCGCACCTTCTCCCCATGCCTGGGAGAAGGCTATGGCAGGTGGGGGCCTAGAAACTATCAATTATCATGAAAGTCGTGGTGTTGGGAAAGTTAATGGGGCTAAAGATAGACAAGTCTCCTGGCCCTGATGGCATGCATCCCAGGGTACTAAGAGATGCTGGGGGGAAATAGCAAATGCACTAGTGGTAATTTACCAAAATTCACCGGATTCTGGGGTGGTTCCTGCAGACTTGAAAACAGCAAATATGACACCACTATTTTAAAAAGGAGGTAGACAAAAGACTGGTAACTATAGGCCAATTAACTTAACTTCTGTAGTGGGGAAAATGCTTGAATCTATTATCGAGGAAGAAATAATGAGACATGTGGATATAAATTGTTCCATTGGTAAGATTCAGCATGGGTTCATGAAGGGCAGGTCATGTTTGACTAGTTTGGTGGAATTCTTTGAGAACATTACGTGCACAGTGGACAATGGGGAGCCTGTGGATGTGGTGTATCTGGATTTCCAGAAGGCATTTGACAAGGTGCCGCACCAAAGGCTGCTGCATAAGATAAAGGTGCACGGTGTTACGGGTAATGTATTAGCATAGATAGAGGCTTGGTTAACTAACTAAGCAGTGGGGGTAAATGGGTGTTTTTCTGGTTGGCGATTGGTGACTAGTGGTGAGCCTCGGATCAGTGTTGGGACTGCAATTGCTTACAATTTACATAGAAGATTTGGAGTTGGACCAAGTGTAGTGTTAATTTGCAGATGACACGAAGATGGATGGCAGAGCAAAGTGTGCAGAGGATGCTGAAAGTCTGCAAAGGGATATAGATAGTCTAAGTGGGTGAGGGTCTGGCAGATGGAGTACAATGTTGGTAAATGTGAGGTCATCCATTTTGCTAAGAATAACAGCAAAATTGACTTTAAATGGTAAAAAATTGCAGCATGCTGCTGTGCAGTGGGACCTAGGTGTCCTTGTGCAGGAATCTCAAGGAGTTAGTTTGCAGGTACAGCAGATGATTAAGAAGGCAAATGAAATTTTGTCCATCGCTAGAAGGATGGAGTTTAAAAACAGCAAGATTATGTTGCAGCTGTATAAGGTGCTAGTACAGTTTTGGTCACCTTGAGAGGATATACTGGCACTGGAGGGAGTGCAGAGGAGATTCACTAGGTTGATTCCGGAGTTGAGGGTTGGCTTATGAGGAGAGACTGGGGCTATACTCACGAATTCAGAAGAATGAGGGGAGATCTTATAGAAACAGATAAGATAGAAGCAGGGAAGTTGTTTCCACTGGCGGGCGAAACTAGAACTAGGCGGCATGGCCTCAAAATAAGGGGAAGCAGATTTGGGACTGAGTTGAGGAGGAACTTCTTCACAAAGGGTTGTGAATCTGTGGAATTCCCTGCCCAGTGAAGCAGTTGAGGCTGCCTCATTGAATGTTTTTAAGGCAAGGATAGATACATTTTTGAACAGTAAAGGAATTGAAGTTTATGGTGAGCGGGTGGGTAAGTGGAGCTGAGTCCACAAAAAGATCAGCCATGATCTTCTTGAATGGTGGAGCAGGCTCAAGGGGCCAGATGGCCTACTCCTGCTCCTAGTTATGTTCTTGTGTCTGTGTGGGGTTCCTCCCACAGTCCAAAAGATGTGCAGATTAGATTGATTGGCCATGCAAAATTGCCCCTTAGTGTCCCACGGTGTGTATGTTGGAGGGATTGGCTGTGCTAAATTTGGGAATGGGGCCTAGGTGGGATTGTTGTCAGTGCAGACTCAATGGGCTGAATGGTCTCTTGCAGTGCAGGGTTTCTATGATTCACCTTGGATGAGAATAGAGATACTACAAAATCATGACCAGTCTTTGCAGAGTGGAATGGGAGAAACCATTCCCATTGGTGGAATGATGGAGTACCAGAGTACAGATTTGAGGTGATTGGCAAAGGAAGCAATGGTGACCTGAGAACCTGGTTAGGATCTGGAATGAACTGCCTGAGATGTGTAGAGGCAGATTCAATCGAGGCTTTCAAGAGAATTGGATAAGCATCTGAAGAATTTGTAGGGCTGCAGGGAAATAGCACAAGATAAATTGCCCTCAATCAGCATAGGCACGATGGGCTGAATGGCCTCATTGTAACCATTTTAACTCTGGGTCCCTGATGTGCTTGAAATGTTAAAATTTTTATTCATGGGACATGAGTGTCACTGGCTGGCCAGCATTTATTGCCCACCCCTAGTTGAGAGTCAACCACATTGCTATGGTCTGGCGTCACTTGTAGGCCAGACCAGGTAAGGACAGCAGATTTCCTTCCCTAAAGGATGTTGGTGAACCAGATGGGTTTTTCCATCAATCGACTGGTTTAATGGTCATCAGGAGATTTTTAATTCCAGCTTTGTGATGGGATTTGAACCGAATCTCCAGAGCATTACCCGAGTTTCTGGATTAATAGTCTAATGACAGTACCACTAGGCCATTGCCTGCCTCCCCTGGTGTGATGTTTCTCTCGTCAATTTTAACTCTGTGCTACATGATGGGGGAAACTTAACTTCTCAATCTTTTATTGTGGTTCAACCCTTTTAACACTAGAGATCAGTCTTGTGTTTTCTCTGCCTTGTTTTCTCCATTTGGATAATTTTGTATCCTGAATAACTTTTTTCATAGTACAAAAGTGATTGGAATCCAAGGGCTGCCACTGCCTTCCAAGGAGCAAAAGGCTTCTCTGCAATCACCCTCCCTGTAATGTAACCACTTGCACTTTTCAAATGGATTATTAACTATGATGCCACGAGTTGGAAGAAGGGTGTGTACTAGAGGTACACGGGGCAAGCACTTGTTCTTTACTTCCAATCCAAACTGTGTTCTCACCAACGTATCTCTACTGCCTTCTCCTCCTTTTGGAGGTTGATCGATTAATCGCATGCAGTCTCCTCTGACCTTAATCTGCTCCCTCCAAGCACAGCTGCTTCCCTGCTGCCATCAGAATTTTGAATGGACCTACCTCGTATTGAGTTGATCTTTCTCTACACCCTAGCTTTGACTAACACTACATTCTTCACACTATCATTTCCTTTATGTACATTATGCTTTGTCTGTATAGTGTGCAAGAAACAATACTTTCCACTGTATACTAATACATGTGACAATAAATCAAATCCATTTAACTTCCCCATCTCCAACCCATATTTATGGCCTTGAAATAGAATCACAAGAGTCCAGAAGGATATCATTCAGCCCATCAAACCTGCACTGACAACAATCCCACAACCTAACTTGCATATTTTTGAGGAAACCCATGCAGACGCGGGGAGAACGTGCAAACTCCTCACAGACAGTGACCCAAGGCCAGAGTTGAACTCTGGTCCCTAGCGCTGTGAGGCAGCAGTGCGAACCACTGTGCCACTCAAAACAAAGTGCTGGGAAAACTCTGCTGGTCTGTCAGCAGAGTTGATGGTTGAGTCCATATGACTGAGGAGGTAAGAATGTGGGTTTTGTATTGATTTAAAGGGGTGGGGGAGAAGGTCAGGGATACATTGTAACTCGGATAAAAAGGCAGATTTCCTGGACACGGGGAGTGGTAATGAAGACCAAAGCATGTTTATTTCCAGCCCCCTGACTTTACCATCTCGCGTGGCCTCACTACTCATTGTCTCCACTTCAGATGAGACCATCTCTGGTCACTTTGGATCAATCTCCACAACATTCCCCTTCCTTCTCCCAACCCTACTTCCTTCAGTGCCTGTTCCTGGGGTGGAAACCCCCCCCCCCCCCCCCACCCCCCCACACAACTGCAATTTGGAAATCCCAATCCTCTAGGCTTTGGTCTTCCATTTCCAACAATTCTGGTTCAACTATGCCATCGCACTTGTCCCAGTTAGCACCGAGCCTTGTTCACTCATTGTCTCATTGCCTCTTCTTCAATCTTGCCTTGTTTTTCCAGATTTTCAGGAAGATCTAATTAGTAGAATAGCTTGGGGAACCAGTAGATCTGGTGTATTTGGATTTTCATTAAGCTTTTGAAAGTCCCACGAGGTTAGTGCCTAAAATTGAAACTTGAGATTGGGGAGAATATATTGGCATGGATTGAGAATTGGTTAGCAGACAGGAAACAGTAGGAATAAATGGGGTTTTTTTTGGAGTGGAAAACAATGACAGCCCCCAGCTATTCCCAATATATATCCATAATTTGGATGAAGAAATCAAAATTCATATTTCCAAGTTTGTCAATGACATACACCTAGGTGGGATTGAGTGGTGAGGAGAAAGTAAAAATGCTTCAGTATGGTTGAGTTCTTGTACACCAATCAGGAAGGCAAATGGTATGTTGGCCTTTGCTACAGAACTTAGCGTAACGGGCAAGGATGTCTTGCTGCAGGATCTTAGTGAGATTGTAATTGGGGTATTGCTGCTGCAAATGTTTGTTATGGATCAAGTTGGTGTCCAAAAGCTCCCACATTTTCAGCTGCAGCATAACCTGTCCCACCATTGTTACTTGTTGGTTAGCTCGATTTATTCCTGTGTACCACACTCCTTTCTGCATGCACCAAATTCCCACATGACCCTAATTCTTCCATCTGTAACAATTGGCTGTTGTTACCTGACTTCTCACCTGCCCCTTTCTGATTCATGTGGTTTGAGAAGCCTGTCTCTTGACCCTTTCTCTTCAGCTTCCTGCTCCAATAGTAAACACCCCTGAACCAACTGCCTTCAAGTGATTGACAAAGCCAGTTTTCTGTGTAACAAGCTGGTGGGTTACTGTTGTGTCAGATCTTGATACTTAATCTATAGTTAAACCTTGAAAAGACTTGCATGTGAACCTAGTTCGCTAATCACCCTGTCTCTCTGGGTGTAGTCGCTTGTCTCCTTGCCTGCCCCTTACTGAAGGTGTTGGGCACCTTGTTCTGGCAAAAGTAATTGACGTTCAGTCAGTGCCACAACTAAAGGGATTCTTGGAGGTTGAGGCAGGCTTGACTTCAGCCAACCAATGTACCATTTACAAATTAACTATTTCCAGTAAGCCGCAGTCAGCTGATAGAACTAGAAACCATTTGCACAATTCTGTAGAGTTGGTTGTTGTGCTCTCTGTCTGTCTCTCTCCCTTGGTCTCTCTCTGACATGTTACTGACTTAATTATCAACTCTTGAAATAATTCTGCAAACAATGGAATGAGTGCAGGCGGCTACTTACAGGAATGTTGGGGGCATGGAATGGTTACGCACTGAGATGGAATCTCTGGAGGCAGCAGTGCCTGTCAGTACCAGAACACTGAGACAACGGCAGCAGCGGCAGCAGTGACCATAGGAGAAGCAGAGCAGCAAATACCATGGCAACTGGGAGAGATGGTCAGTTTGGAGTGGTAGTAAGCTGCTCTGGTGGAAGAAACAAATCCATCTCTCTTGACCCTTTTAATGTTAAACACTTCAATAAAACATCCTTAATCTTCTAAATCTGAGGGTATTCAAGCCTTGCCTATGGATCCTCATAATTTAACTCTTCCAGACCCTGTGACTGTTAATGTCTTAATTTAACTTTAGTATTGATGTCTTAAGTTGCCAGTTGGATCCTGGGGCTAAAATAATGAACGAAGTTGGTGAGTCAGATGTACAGCATAGAAACAGGCCCTTTGGCCCAATTCATCCATGCCGATTAACTCAAATAGCCCCATTTGGCCCATATCCCTCTAGACCTTTCCTATCCATGTACCTGTCCTAATGTTGTAATTGTACCCACCTCTACCACCATCTCTGGCAGCTCATTCCATATACACACCACCCTCTGTGTGAAAGGTTGCCCCTCCCTTTTAAATCCCCCCCCCCCCCCTCACCTTAAACCTATGCCCTCTAGTTTTGGACTCCCCTGCACTGGGGAAGAGACCTTGGCTATAACCACCATGATTTTCTAAACCTCTATGGTACCCCCTCCTCCTCCTACACTCTCTAGGGAAAAAGTCCCAGCCTCTCATCATTCAAACCTTCCAGTCCCAGTAACATCCTTGTAAATATTTTTTTCACCCTTTTCAGTTTAATAACATCCTTCCTATAGCAGGGTGACCAGAATTGTACGTAATACTCAATGTAGCCTTACCAGTGTCTTGTACAGTTGTAACGTAACATCCCAACTCCTGTACTGTGTTCTGGCTGATTGAAGGCAAATGTGCCAAACTCCTTCACCACCCTTTCTACCTGTGGCGCCACTTTCAAGGAACTATGCACCTGCACCCCTAGCTCTCTCGGTTCAACAGCACTCCCTAGGACCCTGCCATTAACTGTGTAAGACTTGCCCTGGTTTGTCTTACCAAAAGGCTACACCTCGTATTTACCTGAATTAAACTCCATCTGCCACTCCTCAGCCCCCTGGCCCAGTTGATCAAGATCCCGCTGTAGTCTTAGATGACCACATTCACTGTCCACTGCACCACCAATTTTGGTGTCATCCACAAACTTACTAACCACTCCTCTTGATGACAAATAACAGTGGACCCAGCACCAATCCCTGCAGCGCACCACTGGTCACAGGCCTCCAATCTGAAAAACAACCCTCTACCACCAACCTCTGTCTCCTACCAGCAAGCCAATTTTGCATCCAATTGACTAGTTCCCCCTGTATCCCATGCGATCTAACCTTGCTGACCAGACTATGTGGTACCTTGTCAAAGGCCTTGCTCAAGTCCATGTGGAGAACATCTACCGCATTGCCCTCATCTATTTTCTTGGTCACTCCTTCAAAAAACTCCTTTAAGCTTGTAAAAACACAAAGCTGTGCTGACTATCCCTAATCAGTCCTTACCTTTTTCTAAATGCATATAGATCCTGTCTCTCAGAATCCCCTCCAGCAACTTACCCACCACTGACAGGCTCACCGCTCTGTCGTTCCCTGGCTTTTCCCTGCTGCCTTTCTTGAACAACATTTGCCGCCCTCCAGTCTTCCGGCACCTCACCTGTAGCTGTCTCCACCAGGGCACCCGCCCCCCCCAACTTCTTCCCTAGCTTCCCACAATGTCCTGGGATACACTTGATCAGGTCCTGGGGATTTATCTATCTTTGTGTTTTAAAACCTCCAGCACCACCTCTTTGGTAATGAGACTAATAATTAGTGGGTTCTCTGGATAAACTTAACTTTCAAACCATCGAACATATATTTTGTGCATCAGAATGTCTTGGTGTTGAGAGGATGATCTTGATGCTCTTGATTCCTCTGCTACCCAACCTTGATATCCTAATAGGCATTTGTCTCTTATCATACTGCTCATGTACTGTATCCTTATGTTTGGAAAGTGGTTAAAGTTTTCTTTATCAGTGTCACCGGTAGGCTTACATTTACACTGCAATGAAGTTACAGCGAAAATCCCACAGTTGCCACATGCTGGTGCTTGTTCGGGTACACTGAGGAAGAATTTACCATGGTCAATGCACCTAACCAGCCCGTCTTTTGGACTGTGGGAGCACCCCGAGGAAACCCTTGCAGACACAGAGAGAACGTGCAAACTCCACACAGACAGTGACCCAAGCCGGGAATCAAACACAGGTCCCTGGCGCTGTGAGGCAGCAGTGCTAACCACAGGATTGATTCTCGGAGTGATCTAGGCTTTGCATGGAATAAATGGCACTGAAACAGGCCATTCGGCCCAACCAGCCCATGCCAGCATTTTATACTCCACTCAAATCTTCACCTATCTTTCTTCCGTTAGCAACTTAACCCTCTATTCCCTTCTCCCTTGTGTGTGTATCTAGTTTTCCCTCTATTATTCACCACTCCCCATGTGAGCAAGTTCCACGTTCTCATCATTCTCTGAGTAAAGAAGTTTATTCTGAATTCCTTGTTGGATTTCTCAGTGGGCGTTCTCTCCATCTAAACCTTTCATCAGTTTAAGGACCTCCATTTGGTCAGCCCTCAGCCTTTCCTCTTAAAGAGAAAAGAGACCTAGCCTGTGCCCATTCATCTCGCTGAGCGGCATAATAAGATGTGATTTATTCCATTTATTCTGAGGAGGAAGGGTGACCAGCCACAGGATGTGGTCCATTTTGGTGCCAATGACATCAACAAAGAGGAGAAAGTTCACCAAAGCCTGTCAAGGGACTAGGAAAGAATTGAATAAGCAGGGCCTCAAGGAGAGTCATCTCAGATTAGTTCTGGTGCTATGCAGTGGAAAAATGGCAAGGTAGTGTAGATGCAGCACAGCGGTTAGCACTGCTGCCTCAGAGCGCAAGGGACCCGGGTTCGATTCCGGCGTTGAGTGACTATCTGTGGGGAGTTTATCCGTCCTCCCCATGTCTGCGTGGGTTCCCTCCCACAGTCCAAAGATGTGCAGGCTAGGTGGATTGGCCATGCTAACTTGCCCCTTAGCGTCCCAAAGATGTGTAGGTTAGGTGGATTGGCCAAGGTAAATGCGCGGGGATGGTGGGGGTTGGAGTTGGAGTCGGCTAGCCGGGATAAGATGCTTGTTCGGAGAATCAGGGCACGCTTGATGGGCCGAATGGCCTCCTGCTGCGCTGTAGAGATTTTATGCTTCTATGAATGTGTAGCAGGTGAGCGAGCGCAGGAGGGAGGGCTTTAGATTCCTGGGCCACTGGAACTGGTTCTTGGGAGAGACGGGACCTGTAACAAACCAGGCAGGTTGCTCATACAGAGCGAAGACCAGTGTAGTCATTGGGAGGGGCACAGACTAATCAAGGGAAGTCAGCATAATTTTGTTTTTAAGGGAATTTGCATTGTCTGACTAACTTGATTGAATCTTTTTGAGGAAGTAAGATCCATGAGTGTTACGTGTTTGATATAGTCTACGTGGATTTTAGCAAGACTTTTGACAAGGTCCCACGTGACCAGTTTATCAGAAGAATAAAAGCCCTTGAGATCCAAGGGACAATTAGATGCAAAATTGGCTCAATGACAAGTATCGGAGTGTTGGTTGGTGGGTGTTTTTTTTTCTTTTGACAGGAAGACTGTTTTCAGTGGCGTTCTGCAAGGCCTGGCACGGGCCCATTTTGTGGTATACGTCAGTGATTGAGATTGAAATGTAAGAGGCATGATGATACAAAAATTGGCCATGTGATGATTAATGAATAAGAAAGCCATTGACTGCAGGAAAATATCAATTGACTAGTCTGGTGGGCAGAAAAGTGGTAAATGGAATTGGAGAAGTTAAATTTATTTATTAGTCACAAGTAGGCTTACGTTAACACTGCAATGAAGTTACTGTGAAAATCCCCTAGTTGCCATACTCTGGTGCCTGTTCGGGTACACTGAGGGAGAATTTAGCATAGCCAATGCACCTAACCAGCACGTCTTTCAGACTGTGGGAAGAAACCGGGGCACCCGGAGGAAACCCACGCAGACACAGGGAGAATATAAGGCTCCCTCCAGACAGAAGGAGGCCATTCAGCCCATTGAGCCTGCACCGACTCTCCAAAAGAACATCTTTCCCAGGCCCACTCACTGATCTCCTAGCCCCGTCACCTCCATACATTTACCACGGCTAAATCCACGTAACCGACACATCTGTGGACTCGATGCGAGGGGGTGGGGAGACACGTGAGTTAGCAAATTAGAAGAGGGAAGTTGTGTGTAAAATTTGACCTGCTCGTTAATAAACGTCTCAGAAACAAACATCTGCACCATGGCTGAGACACGTCTCGATCCAGAGTTTCTTCTGTCATATTCAGCGACTTAACAAATCAATCATGTCGCATTTTTCTGATAGAGAAAAACCCAAGATGGAGAAAGTTGTAAACTCCTCTTTCTCAGGAATTTTCTGGTAATGAAATTCATCTAAATATTTATGGCATGCAGCTAGCAGTTCCTCAACAATGACCAGGCAGAATTAAACAAAAACCCACTTTGGCTGGCCCCGTAGGCTTATAACACCAGCGAGACCTTCAGTTCGAAACACTGCTCTCTCTCTCTCTGTCCAAAAAATGCTGAAAATTCACTCTCGACGCATTCTCATTCAAAGGTCAATTCTCCTTTTATTGCAGAATGTAGCAGACCTCAGCACCACTCTCAGGGTTAACCACGCGGCTGTGTTTCACCACCGTAGCAGCATCGTTAATAGAAATGAATCCAGGCACACATAGGACGTGGAATAATTGTTTAAGTTTATTTGTTAGTGTCCCAAGTAGGCTTACATTAACACCGCAATGCAGTTACTGTGAAAATCCCCTAGTCGCCTCACTCCGGCGCCTGTTCGGGTACACTGAGGGAGAATTTAGCATAGCCAATGGGCGGCACGCTGGCACAGTGGTTAGCACTGCTGCCTCACAGCGTCAGAGACCTGGGTTCAATTCCGGCCTCGGGTCACTGTCTGTGTGGAGTTTGCACATTTTCCCTGTGTCAGCATGGGTTTCCTCCGGGTGCTCTGGTTTCCTCCCACACTCCAAAGATGTGCAGGTTAGGTTGATTGGCCATGCTAAATTGACCCTAGTTTCAGGGGGATTGGCAGGGTAAATATGTAGGGTTACGGGAATAGGACCTGGGTGGGATTGTGGTCGGTGCAGACTCGATGGGCGGAATAGCCTCCTTCTGCACTGTAGGGATTCTATGATTCAATCCACCTAACCAGCATGTCTTTCGGACTGTGGGAGGAAACTGGAGCACCCGGAGGAAGCCCGTGCAGACACGGCGAGACGTGCAAACTCTGCACAGACAGTGACCCCAAGCCGGGAATCGAAACCGGGTCCCTGGCGCTGTGAGGCAGCAGCTCTAACCACTGTGCTGCTCCAATAGGAATGGAAAGATGGTGTAAATGCGTATATATTGAATGTAAGAGCACAGGAATATTGCAAGTAGGAAGGTAGGAGTATCATAAATAAGAACATGCGATCATCATGAATAGGAACATTATAAATAGGAATGTAGGAGTATCGTAAATAAGAACTTAACAAACACTGTGATTAGGAACATCTTAAATACAAATGCCAGAGTTTTGTGACTAAGAACACAAAAGCATTGTAAATAGGACCATCGTAACTAGGGATGCAGGGGATATCGTAACTAGAAATGCAGGGATGTTGTGAATGTGAACACATGAATATCATGAATTGGGACATCAGAACTAGGAACGCAGGAGTATGATAAATAAGGAGGTAGGAAAATTGTGACTAGAATCATTGTAAGTGGGAATTTAATGCCCAAACATCGTGCATAGTAACATTGGCTCTGAATTTGCTCCTCTGTTACGGCAGACTTAACACTGTTGGGACTCTCCTCAAAGGATTAAATGCATTTGGGATGTGGTAATCCTGTCCTTGTTTTGGAGCTCGCAGTGAACTTTTTAGGGTACCGTTCCTCTACCTGTCCTCTACTATGGCGGCACGGTAGCACAGTGGTTAGCACTGCTGCTTCACAGCTCCAGGGACCTGGGTTCGATTCCCGGCTTGGGTCACTGTCTGTGTGGAGTTTGCACATTCTCCCAGTGTCTGCGTGGGTTTCCTCCGGGTGCTCCGGTTTCCTCCCACAGTTCAAAGATGTGCGGGTTAGGTTGATTGGCCATGCTAAAATTGCCCTTAGTGTCCTGGGATGCGTAGGTTAGAGGGATTAGTGGGTGGATATGCAGGTAGGGCCTGGGTGGGATTGTGGTCGGTGCAGACTCGATGGGCCGAATGGCCTCTTTCTGTGCCATAGGGTTTCTAAGATCTCATCTTCTAAGATGTCCCAAACTAGGCTATTCTGCTGTTGCTGGGATTCAAGAGTGGAGACACCTGTGGATGAGAGATCCCCCTACCTTGATCTCAGTGGGACACAGAATGGGAGGGAAGGGAATTGATCTCCAGCAAGGTACAGTGTGTCTCACCAATAAGGGAGCTCAGGCCTTGGTGAGCACATGGAGCCATGAAGGTCACAGGTGACTGTAGCGTGCACAACAATATTGGTTTCTGGGGAGTGGAGGAAGCTGACAATTTTTCTCCCCCTGCCCAGGTTGGACATTTAACACCAGTGTGCCCAGCACCTTCAATGGAGGAAGACTCAGAGCATATATAAAAGGCTGATGGTCCCAGACTGCACAGAGACCTAGTGTCCTGTTTAATCCAGAACTGAGTTCTAAAACTGACATGCTATAAATTCACTACAGAGGCTCCTTCATCTGCAGCCTTTGCATCAACCCCTACACTCTGAAACTCCAATCTGGGCTCTTCTTCATCAGACTCCATTTCTCTAATGTCTTTTTTTCCAGCCTCCATTCTTCAGCTAACTTGCTGAAGACGAGCACGCAAGCAGTAAGCAGTCAGGAAGACTAATGGAGCCTTGGCCTTTATTACAAGAGGATTTGAGTAGCAAAGTCTTGCTTCAAATGTGTAGAACCTTGGTTAGACCGCACCCAGCAGTTGAGTGCAGTTGATCTCCTTACCTTAGAGAAAGGATATTATTAGCACAAAACGGGTGCAGCAAAGGATGACCAGACTTGTTCCTGGGCTTGTCACCGAAACTGTCTTATGAACAGAGATTGGGGAAACCAGTCTTTTATTTCTAGAGTTTGGAAGGATGAGAGGTGATCTCATTGAAACCAACACAATGTTTAAAAGGATAGACACTGGGTAGATGCAGGGCATACGTTTCCCTGGGTTGGGGAGCCTAGAACTAGAATTTCAAAATAAGGGGGAGCTTTAGGGCGGCACGGTGGCACAGTGGTTGGCACTGCTGCCTCACAGCGCCAGCGACCCGGGTTCAAATCTGGTCATTGTGTGCAGAGTTTGCACGTTCTCCCATGTGTCTGCGTGGATTTCCCCCAGGTGCTCATGTTTCCTCCCACAGTCCGAAGATATGTGGGTTAAGTTGATTGGTAAATTGACCTTAGTGTCGGGGGATTAGCAGGGTAAATATGTGGATTTGTAGGAATAGGGCCTGGGTGGGATTGTTGTCAGAGCAGATACGATGGGCTGAATGGCCTCCTTTTGCACTGTAGGGATTCTATACTTGGGACCAAGATGAAGAGATTTTTTTTTTTACTGGGTGGGTGGGTGGGTGGGGGGGGGGGGGGGTTATGAATCTTTGGAATTCTTTACCCCAGAGGGTGATAGAATCATAGAATCCTACAGTGCAGAAAGAGGCCATTCAGCCCATCGAGTCTGCACCAACCACAATCCCACCCAGGCCCTATCCACATATCCCTACATATTTACCCACTAACCTATGCATCCTGGGACATTAAGGGGCAATTTAGAATAGCCAATCAACCTAGCCCGCACATCTTTGGACTGTGGGAGGAAACCGGAGCACCCGGAGGAAACCCACGCAGACACACGGAGAATGTGCAAACTCCACACAGACAGCGACCCGAGCCGGGATTCGAACCCAGGTCCCTGGAGCTGTGAAGAAGCAGTGCTAACCACTGTGCTACCGTGCTGCCCAGATAGAAGTTCTGTTATTGAAAAGTTAAAAGTTTATTTATTAGTGTCACAAGTAAGCTTACATTAACAATGCAATGAAGTTACTGTGAAAATCTCCTAGTCGCCACACTCTGGCACCTGTTCGGGTACACTGAGGGAGAATTTAGCACGGCCAATGCACCTAACCAGCACGTCTTTCAGAGTGTGGGAGGAAACCGGAGCACCCGGAAGAAACCCACACAGACAGAATGTGCAAACTCCGCACAGATAGTGACCCAAGCTGGGAATCGAACCCAGCTCCCTAGCATTGTGAGGCAGCAGTGCTAACCACTGTGCCACCCTGTGCCGCAGTATGTTTAAAGCGGAGATTGACAGATTTCTCAATACCAATGACATAAAGGGATATATGGATAGTGTGGGGGGGAGAAAAGGCATTGAATTGGATGATCGGGTGGAGCAGGCTCAATGGGCTGAATGGCCTACTGCTACTCCCATGTTCATTCATGACCACAAGGCATCCCAAAACACTTTACAGCCAATGAACTACTTCTGAAGTGTACTCACAGCTGTAATGGAGGAATCATGGTAGCCAACACAATTGGTTTTGGATGGGCCACATCGCAATACTCTGCACAGTTTTGATCTCCATATCTAAGGAAGGATGTACTTGCGTTGGCAGCAGTGCAGTGAAGGTTCGTTAGGCTGGTCCCTGCGATGAGAGGTTTGTCTTGTGTTGAGAGGCTGAGTAATTTGGGCGTGTATTCTCTGGGAGTTTAGAAGAATGGGAGGTAATCTCATTGAAACATACAGAATTTTGAAGGGGCTTGATAGGGTCGACACACAAGGTTGTTCCCCCTTGATTGGGGAATCTAGAATAAGGGTACACAAGTCTCAGGATAAGGGGTCGATCATCATCCGATGAGAAATGTCTACTTCAGAGTTGTAAATAGTTAGAATTCTCTTCTGCAGAGGGTTGTTGATGATCCATCATTGAACATATTTAAGACAGATTTTTGATCTCTCGGGAATCGAGGGATATGGGGAGCGGGGAAGTGGGAGTCAAGATTTGATTTATTATTGTCACATGTATTAGTATGCAGTGAAAAGTATTGTTTCTTGCGCACAATACAGACAAAGCATACCGTTCATAGAGAAGGAAGGGAGAGTGTGCAGAATGTAGTGTTAGTTATAGCCAAGATGTAGAGAAAGATCAACTTAATGCCAGGTACGTCCATTCAAAAGTCTGATGGCAGCACGGAAGAAGCTGCTTTTGAGTCGGTTGGTACGTGACCTCAGACTTTTTTTTCCCAACGGAAAAAGGTGGAAGAGAGAATGTCCGGGGTGTGTGGGCTCCTTGATTCTGTTGGCTGCTTTGCCGAGGCAGTGGGAAGTGTAGACAGAGTCAATGGATGGGAGGCTGGTTTGTGTGATGGATTGGGCTTTGTTCTCAACCTTCTGTAGTTTCTTGCGGTCTTGGACAGTGCAGGAGCCATACCAAGCTGTGATACATTCGGAAAGGATGCTTTCGATGGTGCATCTGTAAAAGTTCGTAAGAGTTGTAGCGGACATGCCAAATTTCCTTAGTCGTCTGAGAAAGTAGAGGCATTGGTGGCTTTCTTAACTGTAGCATCCACATGGAGGGACCAGGACAGGTTGTTGGTGATCCGGACACCTAGAAACTTGAAGCTGTCGACCCTTTCTACTTCGTCCTCATTGATGTAGAGAGGAGCAAGTTCTCCTTTACGCTTCCTGAAGTCGATGACAATCTCCCCTCATTTTGCTGGAGATCAGGGGACAAGAGATCTACTGTGATAGTATTGAATGGCGGAGCAGGTTTTGCGAGGTCGTATGGTTTATTCTTCCTCCTATTTCATATGTCATTAATCTCCCACAAGCAACAATATGATAATAACCAGGTAACCTCATTTCAGCAATGTTAACTATGGGATAAATATTGGTCAGGACACAAGGGGAACATCTCCGCTCTTGTTCAAAGTAGAGCCATGTTCACAAGTG
Source organism: Mustelus asterias (assembly GCF_964213995.1). Taxonomy (NCBI): domain Eukaryota; kingdom Metazoa; phylum Chordata; class Chondrichthyes; order Carcharhiniformes; family Triakidae; genus Mustelus; species Mustelus asterias. Next base: position 46,363,373 of record NC_135824.1, on the reverse strand, counting down.
CCAGGTTTCATAAAGTCCATTGTGCTTTGTCTTCCTGGGTGTCAATCAGCAGTCTATGGAGATTATAACATTTAAGATACAAGATGTTCCAATGCTTGTTACATTAGTTTCTGCCAAGTAACAAGGATGGAACCCCCTGAGAGTGTTTTGATAGCAGATGGGATCCGGGATAACTTGGCAAGTTGGATCCAAAACTGGTTTAGTGGTGGGAGTGATGTGGAGATGCCGGCGTTGGACTGGGGTAAGCACAGTAAGAAGTCTCACAACACCAGGTTAAAGTCCAACAGGTTTATTTGGTAGCAAATACCATAAGCTTTCGGAGCGCTGCCCCTTCGTCAGATGGAGTGAAAATCTGTTCTCCAACAGCGCACAGAGACACAGAAATCAAGTTACAGAATACTAATTAGAATGCAAATGTCTACAGCCAGCCAGGTCTTAAAGGTACAGATGATGTGGGTGGATGGAACATTCAACACAGGTTAAAGTGATGTGTATTGTCTCCAGACAGAACAGCTAGTAAGATTCTGCAAGATCAGGGGGAAAGCTGTGGGGATTTCTGATAATGTGACATAAATCCAACATCCCGGTTTAGGCCGTCCTCATGTGTGCGGAACTTGGCTATCAGTTTCTGCTCAGCGACTCTGCGCTGTCGTGTGTCGTGAAGGCCGCCTTGGAGAACGCTTACCTGAAGATCCAAGGCTGAATGCCCGTGACTGCTGAAGTGGTCCCCCACAGGAAGAGAACAGTCTTGCCTGGTGATTGTCGAGCGGTATTCATTCATCCGTTGTTGTAGCGTCTGCATGGGTTTCCCCAATGTACCATGCCTCGGGACATCCTTTCCTGCAGCGTATCAGGTAGACAACGGGCCGAGTTGCAAGAGTATGTACCGTGTACCTGGTAGATGGTGTTCTCACATGAGATGATGGCATCCGTGTCGATGATCCGGCACGTCTTGCAGAGGTTGCTGTGGCAGGGTTGTGTGGTGTCATGGTCACTGTTCTCCTGAAGGCTGGGTAGTTTGCTGCGGACAATGGTCTGTTTGATGTTGCGTGGTTGTTTGAAGGCAAGAAGTGGGGGTGTGGGGATGGCCTTGGCGAGATGTTCGTCTTCATCAATGACATGTTGCAGGCTCCGGAGGAGATGCCGTAGCTTCTCCGCTCCGGGGAAGTACTGGACGACGAAGGGTACTCTGTCCACCGTGTCCCGTGTTTGTCTTCTGAGGAGGTTGGTGCGGTTTTTCGCTGTGGCGCGTCGGAACTGTTGATCGATGAGTCGAGCGCCATATCCTGTTCTTATGAGGGCATCTTTCAGCGTCTGGAGGTGTCTGTTGCGATCCTCCTCATCCGAGCAGATCCTGTGTATTCGGAGGGCTTGTCCGTAGGGGATGGCTTCTTTTACGTGTTTAGGGTGGAAGCTGGAGAAGTGGAGCATCATGAGGTTATCCGTGGGTTTGCGGTACAGTGAGGTGCTGAGGTGACCGTCCTTAATGGAGATGCGTGTGTGCAAGAATGCAACCGATTCCGGAGAGTAGTCCATGGTGAGTCTGATGGTGGGATGGAACTTGTTGATGTCATCATATAGTTGTTTCAGTGATTGCTCACCATGACTCCAAAGGAAGAAAATGTCATCGATGTATCTAGTGTATAGCATCGGTTGAAGGTCCTGTGCGGTGAAGAAGTCTTGTTCGAACCTGTGCATGAAGATGTTGGCATATTGAGGTGCGAATTTTGTCCCCATGGCTGTTCCATGTGTCTGGATGAATAACTGGTTGTTGAAGGTGAAGATATTGTGGTCCAGGATGAAGCGGATGAGTTGTAAAATTGCATCTGGAAACTGGCAGTTGACGGCATTGAGTACTGAGGCCGTTGCAGCAATGCCATCCTCGTGGGGGATGCTGGTGTAGAGTGCCGAGACATCCATTGTGACGAGGAGTGCTCCTGGTTCAACTGCTCCATGTGTGTTGAGTTTCTGTAGGAAGTCCGTAGTGTCGCGACAAAAGCTGGGGGTTCTTTGTACAATGGGTTTCAAGATGCCCTCGACATAGCCGGAGAGGTTCTCGCACAGGGTTCCATTTCCTAAAACGATGGGACGGCCGGGTGTGTTTGCCTTGTGTATTTTTGGGAGGCAGTAGAGATCTCCAACGTGTGGAGTACGTGGGATGAGAGCACGGAGGGTGCTCTGAAGGTCCGGATCAAAGGTTTTGATCATAGTGTTGAGTTGACGGGTGTGTTCTTTGGTCGGATCTGTGGGTAACTGTCTGTAGTGTTCCTTGTTGTTCAGTTGTCGGTACACTTCTTTGCAGTAATCCGTTCTGTTCAGTATGATGATGGCCCCTCCTTTGTCTGCTGGTTTGTTGACAATGTTGCGGTTGGTCTTGAGAGCGTGGATGGCGTTGCGTTGTGCTTGGGTGATGTTCGGTGCTGTCTTGTGAGTGCGGCTGATGAATTTGGTGTTGACGCACCTCCTGATGGCTTGGGCATACATGTCAAGTCGAGGGCAGCGGCCTTCCGGAGGAGTCCAATTCGACTCTTTCCTCTTCGGTTGCGCTGCGGATCTCTCTGTCTGCTGTTCCGGTTCATTAGCTGTCTCATTGTGTTCGCTGTTGGCCTCTTGGGATTTGTGGAAGAACTCCCGCAGCCTCATTCGCCTGATGAATTCCTCTGTGTCTGCTGCGAGACTGATGGGGTCTATTTTGGTAGTGGGGCAAAAGTTGAGCCCTCGGCTGAGAACTTCGATTTCATCTGGCTGAAGTGTGTAGTCCGATAAGTTGACAATGGACTTCCCTGCAGTGGTACTGTTTTCTACTGTGGTACCGGGGGAGGCTTGGTTGCTGCTGGTGGTGATGCCGAGTTTCTCAAGTTTCCTGTTCTTGGTGTGCATGTAGATGGTGTAGTTCCTTTGTCTCGTCTGCTTGGCAGAGTTTCGCAGCTGGTCTGCGTCCTGAGCGCAAGTGGAGAATATGGATTCGATCTTGGTTTCCAGGCTGCGGCGTTTGCTGTACAGTTGGTGTATGAGGTGTTTGAGGAGTGTGAGAGAGTGCGACGGCAAAGTCTCTCAGCGTAGTCTGTGTTAAAGGTTGACCTGAGTGGGTTCGTGATCCGTAGTTCTTTCGGTATCTTGTCTGCTTTCTTGCATGTTTGTAGAAACTTGATGTCTGTGTCGATATGCGCGATCTTCTTGGAGATCCTCTCCACTTAATAGTGGGAGACAGAGGGTGGGGATAGAAGGTTGTTGTGTGACTGGAGGCTGGTGTTCAGTGACGTACCACTGGGATCAGCGCCTGGTCCCTTATTGTTCATGATATGTACAAACAATATAGATGAGAATGTCCGAGGGTGGGGAAGTTTGCGGATGACATGAAGATTGGCAGGGTGGTTAATAGTGAGGAAGAAGGTCTTGGGTTGCAGGAAGATGGGCAGAGCAGTGACAGATGGAATTTAACCTTGAAAAATGTGAGGTGTTTCACTTTGGAAGAAGTAATAAGACAAGGGGATACTCAATGAATGGCAGGACACTAGGAAACTCAAAGGAGCAGAGGAATCCTGCGGTGCTTGTCCACAGATCCCTAAAGGTAACAGGGCAGGTTCAAAGAATTCCTAAAGTTCAGAAGGAGGTCATTTGACCTTTCGAGTCTGCACCAATGCTCCAAAAGAACATCCCGCCTAGGCCCTATCTCTGTAACCTAACGTATTCACCCCACTAATCCCCCTACTTACACATCTTGGGACACGAAGTGGCAATTTATCATAGCCACTCCACATAACCTACACATCTTTGGACTGTGAGAGGAAACCGGAGCGCCTGGAGGAAACTCACGCAGACACGGGGAGAACGTGTAGACTCTGCACAGACAGTGACCCAAGCCGGGGATCAAACCTGGGTCCCTGGTGGTGTGAGGCAGCAGTGCTAACCACTGTGCCACCGCACCGCCCAGTTACTGCTGATTTAGTGCGGAAAGGGTTAAGGTGCTGAGGAACCATCTGATCTAACTTTATTAAAAATTGAGCGCTTTGCTGTTTTCCTTCAAGGGGCCATCTTCCCACCCTCTGGGGCATGAGGTTCTGAAATAGTTAAGATAATTGCAGTGGGGTTAAAGTCTGTCTCCAGGAGCTGCTGGAACAGTGCGGGCAGTCAGCACTCTTGAAACTGACCAAACTTCCAGCACAGATTGACATCTGGTGCAGCCCCATCAGCCTGATGTCAGAACAGCCTGGACCAATAGTCGAGAGGGGAGCCGCCCCTCCTGGGAGGGTGCCAGCCGTGCCTCCCTCACTCACACTCAGGGGCTCTGCGCTGTCTGTCTGGCTCTCTGTCTGTTCGACACAGGGCGTTACAGAGGGCTGCAGCTCCAGCTTGCTCCCCTGGCAGTTTCCACTATCACACAGGGCTCCTGAGGAAGGGATAAAGTGGAGAAGGTAAAATGTCTCTTCCAGTTGTTCACGCTGTTACTTTTCCAGTTGCTTTACTTTCCAACCCGTAAAGATTAACCCCAAGAAAGTTCACATTTGCTGTAAAGTTGTCCTTGAGTCCTGAAGCTGAACTCTGGAGCCGGGTTAAGTCTCTTGACGTGAGGAACCTCCTTCCCCCCGCAGTATTTCTAATTTTACAAAAGGAAAAAAGTTTAATTAAGTTCTATTTTACTTCCAGAGCATGTTTAACATTTGTCTTTAAAGTTGTGTGTGAGTCCGCTATTCGTGTTGGTGTCACTGTTTATCATTTACAGTCACAATTGATTCGAAATTCATCCAGTTGCGATTCCCAATCAGGATTAGGATGCTAAATTCACAGATGGTTACGCCCAATTGCCCACAGCTAAAGTGCCCATTAGGATCCTCAGAATACTTGATGGTTATCAGGAACTTCATCCTGAAAGATGCAAGTGTGTATACGTATATGTGTGTGTGTGTGTGTGTGTGTGTGTCTATGTATGTGTGCGGCGTGTTTGTGTGTGTGTGTGTACACGTGTGTCTATGTATGTATGCGCGCGTGATGTATGTGTGCGCGCGTGTTGTGTGTGTGCGCACATGCGTGTGTGTGTGTGTGTGTGTGTGTGTTTGTGTGTCAGTGAGGGTGTGTGGGGGCGGCGAGACGTTGGGTGAAGACAGGAAGGGGCTCTGATAATGTCGATCAGGGGTGACTATCCAGCCCACAATCACTTGGACTTCATCATGGCTTCGTCAGGCAAGCTACAAATCTCCCATCATGTGTGGAGCCCGTACCCCAGTGAGAGTCAGTGTGTGTGGGACCTGTACCCCAGTGAGAGTCAGTGTGTGTGGGACCTGTACCCCAGTGAGAGTCAGTGTGTGTGGAACCCGTACCCCAGTGAGAGTAAGTGTGTGTGGAACCCGTACGCCAGTGAGAGTCAGTGTGTGTGGGACCCATACCCAGTGAGAGTCAGTGTGTGTGAAACCCGTATCCCAGTGAGAGCCAGTGTGTGTGGAACCTGTGCCCCAGTGAGAGTCAGTGTGTGTGGAACCCGTACCCCAGTGAGAGTCAGTGTGTGTGGAACCTGTGCCCCAGTGAGAATCAGTGTGTGTGGAACCCGTACCCCAGTGAGAGTCAGTGTGTGTGTGTGTGGAACCCGTATCCCAGTGAGAATCAGTGTGTGAGTGGAACCCGTACCCAGTGAGAGTCAGTGTGTGTGGAGCCCATACCTCAGTGAGAGTCAGTGTGTGTGGAACCCGTACTCCAGTGAGAATCAGTGTGTGTGGAACCCGTACCCCAATGAGAGCCAGTGTGTGTGGAGCCCATACCCCAGTGAGAGTCAGGGTGTGTGAAACCCGTATCCCAGTGAGAGCCAGTGTGTGTTGAACCCATACCCCAGTGAGAGCCAGTGTGTGTGGAACCCATTCCCCAGTGAGAGTCAGTGTGTGTGGAATCCCTACCCTAGTGAGAGTCAATGTGTGTGGAACCCCTACCCTAGTGAGAGTCAGTGTGTGTGGAATCCCTACCCTAGTGAGAGCCAGTGTGTGTGGAACCCATTCCCCAGTGAGAGTCAGTGTGTCTGGAATCTCTACCCTAGTGAGAGTCAGTGTGTGTGGAATCCAAGAAGGTAGATGAGGGCAGTGCAGTTGATGTTGTCTACATGGACTTTAGCAAGGCCTTTGACAAGGTACCGCATGGTAGGTTGTTGCATAAAGTTAAATCTCACGGGATCCAGGGTGAGGTATCTAAATGGATACAAAATTGGCTTCTTGACAGAAAGCAGATGGTGTTTGTAGAGAGTTGTTTTTCAAACTGGAGGCCTGTGACCAGCGGTGTGCCTCAGGGATTGGTGCTGGGCCCACTGTTATTTGTCATTTATATTAATGATTTGGATGGGAATATAGGGGGCATGGTTAGTAAGTTTGCAGATGACACCAAGATTGGTGGCATAGTGGACAGTGAAGAAAGTTATCTCCAATTGCAATGGGATCTTGATCAATTGGGCCAGTGGGCTGAGGAATGGCGGATGGAGTTTAATTTAGACAAATGCGAGGTGATGCATTTTGGTAGATTGAACCAGGGCAGGGCTTACCCAGTTAATGGTAGGGCGTTGGGGAGAGTTACAGAACAAAGAGATGTCGGGGTACATGTTCATAGCTCCTTGAAAATGGAGTCGCAGGTGGACAGAGTGGTGAAGGCAGCATTCGGCATGCTTGGTTTCATCGGTCAGAACATTGAATAGTTGGGACGACTTGTTAAAGTTGTACAAGACATTGGTAAGGCCACACTTGGAATACTGTGTGCAATTCTGGTCACCCTATTATAGAAAGGATATTATTAAACTAGAAAGAGTGCAGAAAAGATTTACTAGGATGCTACCGGGACTTGATGGATTGAGTTATAAGGAGAGGCTGAATAGACTGGGATTTTTTTCTCTGGAGCGTAGGAGGCTGAGGGGTGACCTTATAGAGGTCTATAAAATAATGAGGGGCATAGACAAGGTAGATAGTAATTTCTTTTCTCAAAGGCAGGGGAGTCTAAAACTAGAGGGCATAGGTTTAAGGGAAGAGATACAAAAGTGTCCAGAGAGGCAATTTTTTCACACAGTGGGTGGTGAGTATCTGGAACAAGCTGCCAGAGGTAGTAGTAGAGGCGGGTACAATTTTATGTTTTAAAAAGCATTTAGACAGTTACATGGGTACGATGTGTTTAGAGGGATATGGGCCAAATGCGGGCAATTGGGATTAGCTTAGGGGTTTTTAAAAAAAAAAAGGCGGCATGGACAAGTTAGGCCGAAGGGCCTGTTTCCATGCTGTAAACCTCTGACCCTATAACCCCTATCCTAATGAGAGTCAGTGTGTGTAGAACCCGTACCCCAGTGAGGGTCAGTGTGTGTGGGACCCGTACTCCAGTGAGAGTCAGTGTGTGTGGGGCCCATACCCCAGTGAGGGTCAGTGTGTGTGGGACCCGTACCCCAGTGAGAGTCAGTGTGTGTGGGACCCGTACCCCAGTGAGAGTCAGTGTGTGTGGAACCCGTACTTCAGTGTGATGTATAGAGTACAATCAGTGGATGTTCGGGAGTAGTGTGTCAGACTGGTTGTCAGGATTTGTGAAATGTCTCTAGCTCTGGAGAGTTTGTGAATACTCACCTATTGTGTATGGTGTGATTTTGCAGCTGTGTTACCATGCTTGTTATATATTGAAAATAAAGAGTGTGTGAAAAATGACAACACACATAATAGAAAATAAATCACCTAAACCTCACTCTCTAAAAGCAATTTAACAACAGAAAATGATTTGGATGAGAATATAGGAGGCATGGTTAGTAAGTTTGCTGATGACACCAAGATTGGTGGCATAGTGGGCAGTGAAGGAGGTTATCTAGGATTGCAACTGGACCTTGATCAATTGGACCAGGGGGCTGACAAATGGCAGATGGAGTTTAATTTAGAGGTGATGCATTTTGGTAGATTGAACCAGGGCAGAACTTACTCAGTTAATAGTAGGGCGTTGGGGAGAGTTACAGAACAAAGAGATCTAGAGGTACATATTCATAGCTCCTTGAAAGTGGAGTCACAGGTGGACAGAGTGGTGAAGAAGGCATTCAGCATGCTTGGTTTCATTGGTCAGAGCATTGGATACAGGAGTTGGGACATCATGTTGAAGTTGTACAAGACATTGGTAAGGCCACACTTGGAATACTGTGTACAGTTCTGGTCACCCTATTATAGAAAGGATATTATTAAACTAGAAAGAGTGCAGAAAAGATTTACTAGGATGCTACCGGGACTTGATGGTTTGAGTTATAAGGAGAGGCTGGATAGACTTGGACTTTTTTCTCTGGAGCCAAGAAGGCTGAGGGGTGATCTTATAGAGGTCTATGAAATAATGAGGGGCACAGATCAGCTAGATAGTCAGTATCATTTCCCAAAGGTAGGGCAGTCCCTCATGGTAGGCTGGTGAAAAAGGTTGGATCTCATGGGATAAAGGGGGAGGTGGCTAGATGGGTGGAGAACTGGCTTGGTCACAGAAGACAGAGGGTGGTAGTGGAAGGGTCTTTTTCCGGCTGGAGGCCTGTGACTAGTGGTGTTCCGCAGGGCTCTGTATTGGGACCTCTGCTGTTTGTGATTTATATAAATGATCTGGAAGAAGGTGTAACTGGGGTGATCAGTAAGTTTGCGGACGACACAAAATTGGCAGGACTTGCAGATAGTGAGGAGCATTGTCAGAAGCTACAGAAGGATATAGATAGGCTGGAAATTTGGGCAAAGAAATGGCAAATGGAGTTCAATCCTGATAAATGCGAAGTGATGCATTTTGGTAGAAATAATGTAGGGAGGAGCTATATGATAAATGGCAGAACCATAAAGGGTGTAGATACGCAGAGGGACCTGGGTGTGCAAGTCCATAGATCCTTGAAAGTGACGTCACAGGTGGAGAAGGTGGTGAAGAAGGCATATGGCATGCTTGCCTTTATAGGACGGGGCATAGAGTATAAAAGTTGGGGTCTGATGTTGCAGATGTATAGAACGTTGGTTCGGCCGCATCTGGAATACTGCGTCCAGTTCTGGTCGCCACACTACCAGAAGGACGTGGAGGCTTTGGAGAGAGTACAGAGGAGGTTTACCAGGATGTTACCTGGTATGGAGGGGCTTAGTTATGAGGAAAGATTGGGTAAACTGGGGTTGTTCTCCCTGGAAAGACGGAGGATGAGGGGAGACTTAATAGAGGTGTATAAAATTATGAAAGGCATAGATAGGGTGAACGGTGGGAAGCCTTTCCCCAGGTCGGTGGTGACGTTCACGAGGGGTCATAGGTTCAAGGTGAAGGGGGGGAGGTTTAACACAGATATCAGACGGACATACTTTACACAGAGGGTGGTGGGGGCCTGGAATGCGCTGCCAAGCAAGGTGGTGGAGGCGGACACACTGGGAACGTTTAAGACTTATCTAGACAGCCATATGAACGGAGTGGGAATGGAGGGATACAAAAGAATGGTCTAGTTTGGACCAGGGAGCGGCGCGGGCTTGGAGGGCCGAAGGGCCTGTTCCTGTGCTGTATTGTTCTTTGTTCTTTGTTAAAACTGGAGGGCATAGGTTTAAGGTGAGAGGGGAGAGATTCAAAAGTGTCCAGAGAAGCAATGTTTTCACACGGAGGATGGGGAGTGTCTGGAACAAGCTGCCAGAGGTAGTAGTAGAGGCGGATACAATTTTGTCTTTTAAAAAGCTTTTAGACAGTTACATGGGTACGATGGGTATGGAGGGATATGGGCCAAATGCTGGCAATTGGGACTAGCTTAGGGGTTTTTTAAAAAAAAAGGGCGGCATGGACAAGTTGGGCCGAAGGGCCTGTTTGCATGCTGTAAACATGACTCTATGAAATGCCGAACAGTTCAGCATTATCCTGAGGTGCAGAAACGGGGTTAACCTTACTGACCTTTCATCAGAACGGGAAGGTTTTTGCGATGTTTGCAGATTTGTACAATGACAGAGGTGGGAGTGAGGGGTTAAATAACAAAGGGGATGTTGGTGTCGGCACAAAGCCCTGGTCATGGGATCAGCGAAGAAAGTGTTTCTGTAGGAGGTGTAATTTGGAAATGCAATGTCATTAACTACAGTGTCCCATTCTGATGAAAGGTCATTGATGTGAAAGGTTAACTCTGTCTCTCTCTCCCCAGATACGCCCAGGACTGCTGAGTGTTTCCAGTTTTTACCACCAGTATCTCCTGTATGCAAAAACTGAGGCAGTATTTCTGATTTGAAGTAGTTAAAAGCACTGAGCCCTGAGGGTCTAAAGTGTCAGATCGAATGTTGATCTTCATTTAAAAAATAGATGAAATCGAGGAAAAAGAGGAATTGAGAAAAGAGAATTCCTGATTCTGTCAATATCATTATCCATCCTTAATCCATAGTTAAGAGGCATCTGGATGTGTACATGAATAGGGAGGGAATGGAGGGATATGGACCGAGTACGGGCAGAAGATTTTTTTTAGTTTGGGTAGGACATCATGATTGGCAGGTGCTTGGAGGGCTGAAGGGCCTGTTCCTGTACTTTTCTTTGTTCATTGCTGGGGCTCAGTGCTGTTGCACACACACACACTCACACACTCTCATACACACACATACATATATACATACACACACACTCACACACTCTCATACATACACATACACACTCACACACACACACACACACACATATACAGTCAATGCTGAGTTGTGTGTGACACAGACTGAATATTAGTGCGTCCTCAATCATCAGGCCCTCAAACTGACCCTTTTGGCTGACTCCTGTCTTTAAAAATATTGTGGCAGTGACTGTGAGTCAGACATTGGAAATAAAGAATAGAGAGGAAGGATCCTGGAATGTTTGGGAGAATTCCACATCCCTCTTCCGCAGCATTAAACAGAAGGGGAAGTTGAACCTGGAATATGGCCGGAAGCAAACCATGCCTGAGTGGCGATCAGGAACTGATCCCATCTCCTGTGCAACCGTAGGGTGTTTGAAATGTTAGAACATAAAAAAACATAGAACAGTACAGCACAGTACAGGCCCTTCGGCCCTCGATATTGTGCCGAGCTTTGTCCAAAACCAAGATCAAGCTATCCCACTCCCTATCATTCTGGCGTGCTCCATGTGCCTATCCAATAGCCGCTTGAAATTTCCTAAAGTGTCCGACTCCACTATCACAGCAGGCAGTCCATTCCACACCCGATGTTAAAAAAATTGTTTCAAAAATTGAATTGTTCTTACAGAATGAGAGCCCTCTTGCTCCCCAGTTCCCCAGTGAAACCTGCCCTGGGCCAGAAGAATTCCCTGCAAAGTCCTCTCACTAATTCCACAGTTTTCATTAATATTCTTGACTTCTCCCTTCTTCAGAGACGCTGTCAACATTTATTCCTCTTTCTGTCCCTGGCTGTTCCCTCACCCAAAGTGTCATATGACCTTCGACAGTGAGAAAGCTGTTCGGCCATGGGAGAATCACAACTGAGCACAATTCTCTCCTTTCCCATTGCCAGAGGTTAGAACCAGTGTCTGTCAGTAAACCCCCAGGCTTACTGGCACCTTTTTGTGTGAACGGAGGCAAGGTGGGTATTGAAATAACGGAGAGGAAATTCTCGAGCTTGGTCCCAAATGAGATGTAGCACAGCCAGCAAGACTGGGGCAAGGATAAAGGATATGCTTGGCTAAGAGATCAGAGTATTGGTGACAACAATGCAGAGCACACAGGCAGTCTGGTGAATTGCAGATGGATCTTTTATATTATTCTTTGGAATGTGGGTATCAGTTTTTAAGTTTAGGTTTATTTATTAGTGTCACAAGAAGGCTTACATTAACACTGCAATGAAGTTACTGTGAAAATCCCCTAGTCGCCACACTCCAGACCCTGTTCAGGTACACTGAGTGAGAATTTAGCATGGCCAATGCACCTAAGCAACATGTCTTTCGGGGTGTGAGAGGAAACCGGAGCACCCGGAGGAAACTCACGCAGACACGGGAAGAACGTGCAAACTCCACACAGACAGTGACGCAAGCTGGGAATAGAACCTGGGCTTCTGGTGCAGTGAGGCAGCAGTGCTAACCACTGTGCCACCGGGCCGCCCACTGACATTCATTGCCCAACCCTAATTGTCCTTGAACTGAGTGGCTTACCAGCAATGTCAGAGGGCAGGTAATAGTCACGGGTCGATCAGACTGGGTAAGGGTGGCAGATTTCCCTCTCTAAAGGGCATAAGTGAGCCAGATGGGTTTGTACGGCAATCGATCGTTTCACAGTCACCAATAATGAGACTATCTTTCAATCACAGATTTATTATTATCCCCGCTGCTATGATGGAATTTGAACCCACGCCCCCAGAGCATTAGCCTGGGTTATAGGTCCTGTGACATTACCACCAAGCTACCATCTCCCTCTGTGCAACAAGCCCTCTTTGTAGCAGAGGAATGTGGAATGATACATTTTCTAAGGATAGAAACATAGAAACTGGAAGCAGGAGTAGGCCATTCGGCCCTTCCAGCCTGGTCCGCCATTCATTATGATCGTGGCTGACCATCAAATTCAATATCCTGATTCCCCCCCCTTCCCCCTATATCCCTTGATCCCTTTAGCCCCAAGAGCTATATCTAATTTCTTCTTGAAATCACACAATGTTTTGGCCTCAGCTACTTTCTGTGGGAGTGAATTCCACACATTCACCACTCTCTGGGTGAAGAAATTTCTCCTCACATCCGTTCTAAAAGGTTTACCCCTTATTCTCAAACTGTGACCTCTAGTTCTGGACTCCCCCACCATCGGGAACATTCTTTCTGAATCTACCCTGTCTAACCCTGTGTGAATTTTATAAGTTTCCATGAGATTCCCTCTTGCTCTTCTAAACTCCAATGAATAGAATCCTGACCAACTTAGTCTCTCCTCATATGACAGACCTGCCATCCAGGAATCAGCCTGGTAAACCTTCGCTGTACTCCCCTTTAGTCTCCCACACAAGAGAAAAATCCTTCAGATATTCACCCTCGCAAGTCCCCTCAAGATCTAATATGCCTCAATAAATCACCTCTCATTCTTCTAAACTCTGCTGTATTTAGGCCCACCCTGTCCAACCTTTTTTCATGAGATAAGACCCCATCCCAGGAATGAATCTCGCTGAACTGCTTCCAAAGCTACATTTTTTTTTCAAATAAGTAGCCCAAACTGTACACCGTACTCCAGATGTGGTCTCACCAAGGCCCTCACCTAAGACTTCCCTACTTTCATATTCCATTCCTCTTGCAATAAGTACCAACATTCCATGTCCCGTTCTAATCACTTGCTGTATCTGCATACTAACTTTATGTGATTCATGTACCAGGACACCCAGATCCCTCTGCGCCTCCGAATCCTGCAATCTCTCTCCATTTAAATAATATACTGCTTTTCTATTCTTCATGCCAAAGTGGACAAGTTCACATTTTTCTCACATTATAATCCACCTGCCAAACTTGTGCCCACTCACTTAACCTGTCTCTTTCCCTTTGTAGACTCTCTATCTCCTCTTGACAACTTAGTTTCCTACCTATTTTGGTGTCATCAGCAAATTTAGCCGCCATGCATTTGGTCCCTTCATCCAGGTCATTGATATAAGATTGTACAAAATTGAGGACCAAGCACTGTGGTACTCCACTCGTTACAGTTCGCCATCGCAAAAAAGACCCATTTATCCCTACCCTCTGCTTCCTGTTGGCCGAGCAATCCTTTATCCATGCTAATATGTTACCCCCTACACCATGAGCTCTTACCTTGTGCTGTAACCTTTGATGTGGTACCTTATCAAATGTGTTCTGGAAATCTAAGTACATCACGTCTACAGGTTCCCCTTTACCCACCTTGAATATTTACTACAATGGTACTAAGGATGAGGAACAAAGAACAAAGAACAATACAGCACAGGAACAGGCCCTTCGGCCCTCCAAGCCCGCGCCGCTCCCCGGTCCAGGATTGAATCCTGAATCCAGGATCCCCGCCCAATTTTCCAGCCTATCTACATACTAATATCCTATCCACCGAGCTGTCCCTCACAGCTATGATGTTCATCACAACCTATTAACTCACCCCTGCCCCCCCATTCCAGACCATGTGATCTCCAGGGAGAGGCGAAAACCCAGAGTGAAAACCCCAGGGCCAATATGGGGAAAAGAAAAATCTGGGAAATTCCTCTCCGACCCCCTGAGGCGATCGAAACGAGTCCAGGAGATCACACTGGCCCTGATCGGAAAATGCTTCCCAACCCTATTCATTTCCACTTCCACGAACACCATATGAATTCCCTGCCCCCAAGACAGGTTCCCAACTATCCGCAGTCTCACTCTGTACTGGCACCAGCAAGATGATCATAGAATGAAGCCTTGAAACGAGAAACAAAGAACAATTAGCCCACGCCGCTCCCTGGTCCAAACTAGACCACTCTTTTGTATCCCTCCATTCCCACTCCGTTCATATAGCTGTCTAGATAAGTCTTAAACGTTCCCAGTGTGTCCGCCTTCACCACCTTGCCCGGCAACCCATTGCAGGCCCCCACGACCCTCTGTGTAAAATATGTCCTTCTGATATCTGTGTTAAACCTCCCCCCCTTCACCTTGAACCTATGACCCCTCGTGAACGTCACCACCGACCCGGGGAAAAGCTTCCCACCGTTCACCCTATCTATGCCTTTCATAATTTTATACACCTCTATTAAGTCTCCCCTCATCCTCTGTCTTTCCAAGGAGAACAACCCCAGTTTCCCCAATCTCTCCTCATAACCAAGCCCCTCCATACCAGGCAACATCCTGGTAAACCTCCTCTGTACTCTCTCCAAAGCCTCCACATCCTTCTGGTAGTGTGGCGACCAGAACTGGACGCAGTATTCCAAATGCGGCCGAACCAACGTTCTATACATCTGCAACATCAGACCCCAACTTTTATACTCTATGCCCCGTCCTATAAAGGCAAGCATGCCATATGCCTTCTTCACCACCTTCTCCACCTGTGACGTCACCTTCAAAGATCTGTGGACTTGCACACCCAGGTCCCTCTGCGTCTCTACACCCTTTATGGTTCTTCCATTTATCGTGTAGCTCCTCCCTACATTATTCCCACCAAAATGCATCACTTCGCATTTATCAGGATTGAACTCCATCTGCCATTTCTTTGCCCAACTTTCCAGCCTATCTATATCCTTCTGTAGCCTCCGACAATGTTCCTCACTATCTGCAAGTCCTGCCAGTTTTGTGTCGTCCGCAAACTTACTGATCACCCCAGTTACTCCTTCTTCCAGATCATTTATATAAATCACAAAAAGCAGAGGTCCAAATACAGAGCCCTGCGGTACACCACTAGTCACAGACCTCCAGCCGGAAAAAGAAAAAGGAACTTCAGTTCTGTAGAGAGAATGGAGAAGCTGGGATTGTCCTTCTTAGGTTAACGGGAGATTAAAAACAACATGGAAAATCATGAATATGTTTGAGAAGAGTTCGATTTTTTTTAAAAACAGGTCTGAATTCTATTGGGGAGAAAGCAGGATTAGGCTATTGAGTTGCATGATCAGCTTTGATTATAATGAATGGCGGAGCAGGCTCGAAGGGCCGAATGGCCTCCTGCTCCTATCTTCTATGTTTCTATGAATGTCGTGGTGTCACCTTGGTCTTCAGTTGTTTTACTGTGATCCCCCTCAGTTGGGTCCCTTGACTGCCCTCCTTCTTCCCCTCTCTCCTCAACCTTTCCAAGACACAGCAGCACCTTGTCTTGTGTCCAGAGTAGTGTGACTCCCCATTAGCCAGTGCTTTGATTCACTGGCCCTACCCATTACTGGAACATGTCGGATAGTCAAGATTTTATTGTAATAACTTTCAAAATATAATAGGGTAGAGATATTTAGAAAGGATAGATTTACAGGGCCTTGATCCACACTTTGTGCATGTGGGGAAAAGTGGATGGTGGCATAGTGGTGATGTCCGTGGCCTAGTAATCAAGAGGCTTTATTGCTTTGGGAACAGTGGGTTCAAATCCCATCACAGCAGCTGGTGGGTTTGTTTGAATATTTTTAAGGCAGAACTGGATGGATTCTTGATTAACAAGGGGGTGAAATATTATTGGGGGCGGACAGCAATGTGGGATTGAAGTTACAATCAGCCATGATCTTACTGAATGGTGGAGCAGTTTCGAGGGGCCGAGTGGCCTCCTCCTGCTCATACTTTGTATGTACGTATGTAATTAATTCATTAAAACCTGGAATTAAAAGCTAATCTCAGTAATGGTGACCATGAAACCATTGCCAATTGTTGTAAAAACCCATCTGGTTCAATAATGTCCTTTAGGAAGGAAATCTGCCATCTTTACCCGGTCTGGCCCACATGTGACTCCAGACCATAGCAATGTTATTGACTCTGAAGTGCCCTCTGAAACGGCCGAGCAGGAGTCTCAGTTCAAGGGCAATTAGAGATGGGCAACAAATGTTGGCCTAGCCAGCGATGCCCACATCCCTTAAAAGGACAAGAAAAAATTGACGTCACTACGGGACAAGCTATGAAAAAGGAAGAGGGTGTATTCTTGGGGGAGTTCTAGACTCTCCAACCAAGGGAAACATCTTATATTCATCTACCCTGTCTATTCCTTTAAGTATTTTGTAGGTTTCAATGAGATCGCCTCTCATTCTTCCTCTTTGGTAATAATATCCTTTCTGAGGTAAGGGGACCAAAGCTGCATGCAGTATTCCAGGTTGCGGTCTAACCAAGCTCCTATACGATTGAAGCAAGAGCTCACTCCTCCTGTACTCAAATCCTCTTGTGATAAAGGTTAACATTCCATTAGCCTTCCTAACTGCTTGCTGCACCTGTATACCAGCCTTAAGTGATTTATGGACAAGGACACCCAGGTCTCTCTGTACATCTACACTTTCTAATTTCTTATCATTGAGGAAATACTCTGCACATCTGTTCTTTCCACCAATGTGGATTACCTCACATGTTTCCACATGAGCCATAGCCACAAAAACAAGGGGAAAGGCCACCCTGAAGATGTACTGCTCTTCTCTCCAACCCTCTTGTTTTTGGGCTATGACTCATCTTTCATAGCCTGAGGAGAGCAGGTCATTGAGTGTCTTTAAGACAGAGATAGGTAGGTTCTTGATTAATAAGGGGGTCAGGGGTTATGGGGAAAAGACAGGAGAACAAGGATGAGAAAAATATCAGCCATGATTGAATGGCGGAGCAGACTCGATGGGCCGAGTGGCCTAATTCTGCTCCTATGTCTTATGGTCTTCATTCCCCCACCCTACAGTATAAATATCTCCCACTTTCTCTGCCTTTTAGCTTTGACAAAGGGTCATCGGGACTCAAAACGTCAGTTCTTTTCTCTCCTTACAGATGCTGTCAGACCTGCTGAGATTTTCCAGCGATTTCTCTTTTGGTTTCAGATTCCAGCACCTGCAGTAATTTGCTTTTACCTTGTACTGGTAACCTTGTTTGGGGGAATTCTTTAATTTCTCAGAGTGATTTATAGGTTTCTCATTCTTGGATGCGGTTCCTGGTCGCGTTTGGGATTTTTGGGAGCTCGAATTGGATCTGATTTGTCTTCAGTCATGTCTCACCGTTGCACCTTTGTGTGTACTGACTTCACAGGATCTTGATTCTAAATCAATCCTTGTTACCTCGGCTGGTCGCCATGTATCTTATGTGTGGCCCTGGATGTGAACTTGTCCCAACTGCAAACCTGGAAATTCATAGAAACTCTACAGTGCAGAAAGAAGCCATTTGGCCCATCAAGTCTGCACCGACCACAATCCCACCCAGGCCCTACCCCCATATCCCTACACATTTACCCGCTAATCCCTCTAACCTACACATCTCAGGACACTAAGGGGCAATTTTAGCATGGCCAATCAACCTAAGAGGAGGAAACCGGAGCACCCGGAGAAAACCCACGCAGACATGAGGAGAACGTGCAAACTCCACACAGACAGTAACCCAAGCCGGGAATCGAACCCAGGTCCCTGGAGCTGTGAAACAGCAGTGCTAACCACTGTGCTACTGTGCCGCATTTTTATCATGCACATTAGTTCTCTTCTCTTGCAGTTTTAAAAGTTGTTCTGTATTTTCTGAGAGAGTAGGATGGGTACGAGTTGGTAAATTGCAACGTACTAGTCTGCTAAACATGAGCTCTGCCGGTGATGGAATAGTTGCAATCAAAGGTGTTGTTCTCAGATGTAACAATGAAATTTGTAGTTCTTATCTGGTCTGTCTGCATTTGAGAATAAGGGATTTCACTGTGCAAATCAATCACTCAGCTCGGCCCTTAGATCGAGAGTAATAAGGAGAAGAAATAGTATGATCGATATTCCATTTCTCACACAAATCCTGAAATGGCTTACCAATAAATTGCAGACCGTTATCCGTAATGATCTCTCCAGGCACACTGAAAACAGCACTTAGAGTGTGCGTGACAGTTGTGGCTTATGGCATTGTGCAGTTGTTGAATAATGGGGCATTTGGTAAAGTACTTGACGATAATGATGAAATCAGCACCATGGACATGAAAGAGATCAGGTACAGTTTTGGACCAAGGATGGGCAGAAATTTCATGTGGAATCAATGGTTCTTTGTGCTGACTTGGCAAATGCTCTTGACATGCCTCTCGCTTGACAATGAATAGAGGGTCTCCCTTGTGTGTCTTCTTGTCCAATCTATGCCCTTGTGTGAGTGATGAAGTTGTTGAGGAACATCAGGTTGCAATAATTCCGGGAAGGTGATCTGCATGTCTTTAAAAATGACTCGCTGGAAAATGCCTGGCTTGCTCTAATAAGGCCAAATGGTCTCCTGTCTTTGTGGACATGCTGATTTGAATCAGGCTATCCTTCAATGACTGTTTCCCACAGTTTCTGAAGCATGGAATATTGTTGCTGTTTCTTCTGACGTTGCACAAAATGGTGTGAGTTAGGACATGGCAAGCCTCTGGGCAGAGCACCATTCAAATTCAATAAAGTGAGAATCGGATTATCTGAACAGTTTAAAAACCATGTGTACACACCGGGGCACAGAACACGAGGGAATGACTAAATAGGTGAATGTGCTTTTAAAGCATTCTTCCATGGGAAGTGGACAATGCTGGTTAGACCAGCATTTTTATTGCCCATTCCTTGAGAAGGTGGTGGTGAGCTGCCTTCTTGGACTGCTGCAGTCCAGGTGGTGTAGGTACATCCATGCTGTTCGGGAGGGAGTTCCGAGATTTTGACCCAGCGACAGTGAAGGAACGGTCAGAATAGTGTGTGACTTGGAGGGTAATTTGCTAGAGGTGGTGTCCCATGCATCTACCAGCTTGTTCTTCCAGGTGGTAGAAGTCGCGGGTTTGAAGGTGCTGTTGTAGGAGCCTTGGTGAGTTGCTGCGGTGCATCTTGTTGACGGTACACATAACTGCCACGGTGCATCGGTGGTAGAGGGAGTGGATGTTGAAGGTGGTGGATGGGGTGCTTATCAAGTGGACAACTTTGTCCTGGATGAGCTTCTTGAGTGTTGCTGGAGCTGCACTCATCCGGGCAATCACATTCCTGATTTGTGTCTTGGTGGACAGGTTTTGGGGAG
This sequence comes from Mustelus asterias, assembly GCF_964213995.1. Taxonomy (NCBI): domain Eukaryota; kingdom Metazoa; phylum Chordata; class Chondrichthyes; order Carcharhiniformes; family Triakidae; genus Mustelus; species Mustelus asterias. Next base: position 46,343,858 of record NC_135824.1, on the reverse strand, counting down.
TCAGGAAGTGAGTTACTCTCCGCAGGATTCCCAGCCTCTGACCTGCTCTTGTAGCCGTGGTATTTTATGGCTGGATCCGTTCATTTTCTGATCAATGGAAACCCTCAGGATGTTGAAAGTGGGAGATTCAATGATGGTAATGCCATTAAATGTCGGTTACATTCCCTCTTGTTGGAGATGGTCATTGCCTGACACTTGTGTGGCATGAATGGTACTAACCACTTGTCAACCCAAGCCTGGATATTCTCCAGGCCTTGCCTCTGGTGTCCATCATGTGGAGCCCCTTCAGAATCCTGTCTTTTTCAATAAGATCTCATTGCAATGTTGGCAATCACATTGGCCATCTGTGCTACCCCGCATCTGATCAGCATTGAAGGACATCTCACCCCTTTCCTTATCAACATGAGAGAGAGCTGGAAAACTACTGTAGCTCGAAGGAGAACCACCCAACTCTCTTGTGGTGAATTTGTTGATGGATAGATGTTTCCCTTCTTGGTCTGTGTCTGACTGTGAAAGATGTCATGGGACAAATGTGGGCAATTGGAACTGGCTCAGTGGTTAAAAACTGGACAAGTTGGGTTGAAGGGCCTGTTTCCATGCTGTAAACCTCTATGACTCTTAAGTTGTTGATGACACTGGTAATGGTGATCGCTGAGAAGCTTAAACCCCTTGCAGTGATTTTTCAGTGGTTGAAGCAATGTGAATCATATCCGGGGCCCAAAATCAGCTGCAGGCTGTTGACACAAAGCCTACTCTTGCTGAGGTGGCAAAGGAAACCCTCTCTGAAAATCAACAGGACAAAGTGTGAACTTCAGCTTTGAATGTTTTGGGAAGCTGAGCAGATTTGGAAATGTACACCTGAACCCTAGATTTATGGACCAGCTACATTTGGATTTATATACAGCATATTTACTGTAGTAAAGATCCCACGGCGTTATAAAACAAACTCTGAGCCACATATGGAGATAGTTGGACAAAAGACCTAAAGCTTTGTTAAGGAGACAGATTTTGGGGAGCATCTTAAAAAAGGAGAGAGAGAGGTAGTGGAGATCAGCGAGATAATTCCTCGGTTTAGGGCCCAGGCAACTGAACGCACAAACACCAGTGGTGGAACGGTGAAAGTTGGGGCAGAGGCCAAAGCTAAAGGATTGTAAAGTTCTCGTAGGGTTGGAGGAGATTACAGAGAGAGGGTGGGTTGAGGCAATGAAGCGAAGGGTGGGTTGAGGCAGTGGAAGTGAAATAACTCCTCACAGGCCGGTGTCCCTTCACCAGATTCCCTTGATTTACAAATTTATCTCCACTCCTCAGAGTGCTTCAGTTACAAAGTCAGAATCCGGGGTGTCAGTAGCCCTGGCATTCCTCATTATAATGTGGAGATGCCGGCGTTGGACTGGGGTAAACACAGTAAGAAGTCTCACAACACCAGGTTAAAGTCCAACAGGTTTATTTGGTCGCAAATATTGCTCGTTGAGGTCATTACAGGAGGGATTTGAGGAAATTACAGAGATAGGGTGGATTGAGGCAGTGGAGGGACTGGAGGGGATTACAAAGATAAGGATGTTGAGGCAATGAAAGGATTTGAGGAGTTACAGAGAAACGGTGGATTGAGGTTGTGGAGGGATTTGCGGAGATGTTCCCAATTGCGGGTTTGCGGTGGAGAGCTCCTCCCCCTTTGCACGGGGAGGAGAAGATCCAGCCCACTGTGTCCCGACATCCTATACTCCCAACTGAGACAGTTACTGAGAGAGCATCGTGCTGCCACTGAGTACAAAGCGGGATGTGCCCTTTGATGCCAGACAGTGAGGGCAGCAGACACCTTTCCTGCTTACTGCTCTCCTCAGGAAAGAGATAGATGGGGAAGAGGATGTGACGAATACAACTCCATTTGAAAAGGATTTGGAGGCTGCGTCACTGGCAGGAAGTGGTCCTGCCAGTGACGCAGGAAATGGGAGAGTGCCTGCTCACATCTTAGGAACCTCCTGTTAATTTAACCCCTTACTCATCAGAGGAGTCAGATACCCATCTGAACCTGACTCATGGCACAATCAAAACCAACTCACAGAATCAAAGAATTAAAAGTCGTACATCCAGGAAGGCTATTCAGCCCATCGTGCCTGTAATAGCTCTTTGGAAGAGCTGTCTGATCAGTTCCACTCCCTGCTGTTTCCCCATAAATCTGCTAATTTTCTCCTCTTCAAATATTTGTCTAATTTCCCCATTGAAAGCTCTAATGAATCTGCTTCCAGCGCCCTTTCTGTCAGCACCATCCAGACCATGACAACTTCCTCCTCATTTCCTCCTGGCTGTTTATTAATTACCCCAAACTGAAGGTAAATGCAAGAGAAGCGATGGCAAATGAGGTTAAAAAGTCTTCATGCAGCGAGTGGTTAGCATCTGAAATATTCTACCCAAGGTGTGGTGGAGGCAGGTTTAATCGAAGCATTTAAATTGATTTGATTTGATTTATTATCTGTCACATGTATTGGGATACAGTGAAAAGTATTGTTTCTTGCGCCCTATACAGACAAAACATACCGTTCATAGAGAAGGAAAGGAGAGGGTGCAGAATGTAGTGTTACAGTCATAGCTCGGGTGTAGAGAAAGATCAACTTAATGCAAGGTAGGTCCATTCAAAAGTCTGACAGCAGCAGGGAAGAAGCTGTTCTTGAATCAGTTGGTACCGACTTGGTACCGGTTGGTTCAGACTTCTGTATCTTTTTCCCGATGGAAGAAGGTGGAAGAGAGAATGTCCGGGGTGCGTGGGGTCCTCAATTAGGTTGGCTGCTTTGCCGAGGCAGCGGGAAGTGTAGACAGAGTCAATGGATGGGAGGCTGGTTTGCATGATGGATTGGGCTACATTCATGACCTTTTGTAGTTCCTTGCAGTCTTGGGCAGAGCAGGAGCCCATACCAAGCTGTGATACAACCAGAAAGAATGCTTTCTATGGTGCATTTGTAAACATTGATGAGAGTCGTAGCGGACATGCCAAATTTCCTTAGTATTCTGAGAAAGTAGAGACATTGATGGGCTTTCTCAACTATAGTGTCGGCATGGGGGGACCAGGACAGGTTGTTGGTGATCTGGACACCTAAAAACTTGAAGCTCTCGACCTTTTCTACTTCGTCCCCGTTGATGTAGACAGGGCCATGTTCTCCTTTACGCTTCCTGAAGTCAATGACAATCTCCTTCGTTTTGTTGACATTGAGGGAGAGATTATTTTTGCCGCACTCGGTCACCAGATTCTCTATCTCATTCCTGTATTCTGTCTCGCCATTGTTTGAGATCCGACCCACTACGGTGGTGTCGTCAGCAAACTTGAAAATCGAATTGGAGGGGAATTTGGCCGCACAGTTATAGGTGTGGGAATTCCCATGATACTGAATTGAAGTAGAATTGGACTTTTAAAAAAATATGCAGGTTTACTGGAAGAAGACAGATAGGGAATGTCCCTCTGGAAATTGTCCCTATGAAGAACCAGTGTCGATATGAGAGGCCGAATGGTCTCCTGTTGTGTAACAGATCCTCCTGGGGATATGCCACCACTCACTCTCTAGGCTCGTGCTCGAGAGCTGGCCCACTGAGCGAGTTCGTACCTCAAAGGGGAGACTTATTGTTGGGGAAAGTAAATTCGGGAACGGGATGGGTCCTCAGGAAAGTTGGGAAGCAGACACACAAATGGCATCTGGGGTCTCGCAAGAAACATCAAGTAATCGGGACTTCCGAGACACAACATGACTCTTGTCCCTGTTAGGTTGGCAAGCAGCGCACCAGAACATGAGCTCGAGGGTTGGCCTGCTGCGGAAGCAAGGCTTTTCCATAGAATGCTACACTCAATGCCCTTGGGAATGTCCCTTCCCATGGAACACCACGATATAAACAGGAGTAATGAGCAGTATATGATGTGGTTCCATACTGACTAGATGACCTGGGAGGTCAGAGAAAGAGTCATTTCAGAGGTCATGCAAAATTTCACAGACATTTCCACAGCATTTGACAGACAGATTTAAGTGTAGCTGTGGCAGGGGGAGAAGGTGGTGAGTGGCACAGGGTGAATTTCTCCCTCAGAAAGCCAGCACTGTCAGAATGGGCAGAATGTCCTCCTTCTGCACTGTAACCATCCTGAGAGTTTGTAGTTAGTAAAACTGAGCATCTTTGACCCAAATAAAAGGAAAACTTAAAATAAGGTAATCACTCTGGTCACAAATAGTTACATTCAATGACGGCGAGCAACTTTTACACTGGATCCTGCTAGGCCTGTCCAGTCAGGGTTGCCATAGCGATCATTGCTGTCCCTGTCCAGGGTGAGTTGAAAGAGACACCATGGATGGATGGATGGACGTATTGATAGACGGACGGACAGACAGAGATGGATAGATAGAGAGGCAGAGAGACAGATAGAAAGATAAACAGATGGATGGATAAGTAGAGAGACGTATAGATAGACAGACAGAGAGATAGAGAGACAGACGGATAGAAAGAGACAGATGGATAGAGAGAGAGATAGATGGATGGATAGAGAGGTAGATAGATAGAGAGACAGATGGATAGAGATAGAGATAGAAAGAGACAGATGGATAGAGAGATAGATGGAGACAGATGGATAGAGAGACAGACGGATAGATAGCGAGAGAGAGGGACAGAGAGAGAATAAAAACACAATATAAAGTATTGGAAGAGTGAGCCATAATGAACAATTCAGTATCGTTACAATGTGTGTGAAGTGCCAGTCTCTTTAATGTCCAGAATGAAAATGAGACTTCTGCTGCTTCCTGCATGTTGTCCATAGTCCATAGATCATGTGGTGTCAGATTGAATTCATTAAATTATCAATTATTTACACACCATTTATGAGGTGTGATTTATGAACTTTATAAAGGAGAGGATTTGGATTGATCTTCCAGACAGACTGTCCGCTTGGAAATAAAGTTTGTCAAGATACAGTGGGTTGTGGCCCTGTCACAACCAGATCCAACTCCTTCTTGAAATCATACAATGCTTTGGCCTCAACTGTTTACTGTGGTAGCGAATCCACAGGCTGACCACTCTCTGGGTGAAGACATTTCTCCTCATCTCTGTCCTGAGTGGTTTACCCCTTATCCTTAGACGGTGACCCCTGGTTCTGGACTCTGGAATCCTCTCTTTCTTTCTCATATTCTTCTCTTCCCCTCATTTCCTTCTCCTCCTACCTTCAGCAATGAATATTTTCTCCAAAGACCAGGGTTGCCAACTGTGATTGTATGTATTCCTGGAGGGTTCATCACATGGTGGGCGTACAGTGGTCAGCAATGCTGCCTCACAGCAGAGGGAGGCGATGGCCGAGTGGTATTATCACTAGACTATTAATCCAGAAACTCAGCTAAGGTTCTGGGCACCTGGGTTCGAATCCCGCCACGGCAGAAGGTGGAATTTGAATTCAATAAAAAAAACCTGGAATGAAGAATCTACTGATGACCCTTTGTCAATTGTCGGAACAACTCATCTGGTCCTTTAAGGAAGGAAATCTGCCATCCTTACCCGGTCTGGCCTACATGTGACTCCAGCATCACAGCAATGTGATTGACTCCCAACTGCCCTCCAAGGGCAACTAGGGATGGGCAATAAATGCTGGCCCAGCCAGCGACGCCCATGTCCACCGAATGAATAAAAGAAAACACAGTGCCAGGGACCCGGGTTCAGTTCGAGCCTCAGGTGTGGAGTTTGCACGTTCTCCCCGTATCTACGTGGGTTTCCTCCGGGTGCTCCGGTTTCCTCCCACAGTCCGATGATGTGCGGGTTAGGTGGATTGGCCATGGTAACTTGTCCCTTAACGTCAGGGTGACTAGCAGGGTAGGTACGGGGATATGGCCTGGGTGGGATTGATGTCAGTGCAGGCTCGATGGGCCGAATGGCCTCTTTATGCACTGTAGGAATTCTATGATTCTGTGACTTGACCCCAACATTCTAGCCATGAGTTGGCAATGCATCCATCCTTGTGACGGACAGCCTTCCTACATTCGAAAGCAAAGAGACTCATTACCCAATTGGATGATGGCTATCAGCCCAACCTCCCCTCCCCGAGAGGAAAGAAAAATCCACATCGCCATCTTAAATGGGAGGCCCCTTCTTTCTAACCTGTGCCCCCGAGTTTTAGATTCCCCCAGAAGAGGAAGCGTTCTTTCAGCATCCACACTGTAAATACCCCAGGACGCAGAGCTGTACCCACCTCCAGGTGTGGCTGCACCCGTACTCCAGGTGTGGCTGCACCCGTACTCCAGGTGTGGCTGCACCCATACTCCAGGTGTGGCTGCACCCGTACTCCAGGTGTGGCTCAGATTAAATGTCCCGTTGTGGTATGTTCACTTTTGGAATTCTGTACATGGCATTTGTGAGGCAGCTACTGTGACACATTCCAGGGATCATCAGGAATGTCAGCAGCAATACCCGATCTTATTGTCTGAGGAAAAATGAAGTCCCAAATAACAATGGCTGACCTTTAGCGAGGAGGGAATGTGGGTTTCGAATGCTGGAGTGTGGGGAAGGAGAGAATATTTCACTCAGCACACAACCCTGGGAGTTGAATAAGGCTCCTTTTCTCAGCTGATTGGCACACTGAGTGGAATTAAATTCCTCATGTTTTTGAGTGGGAGAGGGCAGCACAGCCAGAGCAGTCTGTAAATTCTTTAAGCGTTTTAATTATAAATATTAAAGTGTACAGAAAGTAAACAGGAGAATGAGATTAAACCAGACATTGGAGCGAACGTAAAATACGGGCCCGTTGCATCTTAACACGCGCCAAGTCCCCTTCGCTCATCAGCTCTATACTCACTGACCGACATTGGCTCCTGGTTACATAACATCATTATAAAGTTCTTACCCTTGTTTTCAAATCCCTCCATGGTCTCCCCCCCCCTTTCTCTGTAATCACTCCAGCCTCACAACTCTGATATATTTGTGTTCCTCTAATTCTGGCCTCTTGCGTACCTCCTGGTTTCAATCGTTCCACCACTGGTGGCCATTCCTTCAGCTGCCTGGGCCCTAACTCTGGAATTCCCCCCCCCCTTAAACCCCTCCACCTCCCTCCTTTCCTTTGAGATTCTCCGAGCTCTTTGACCAAGGCTTTGGTCATTTGCCCTATCACCTGATATGGCTGGGGTGGGTGTTTTGCACTAGAACATTCCATGATTCACTGTGCACTGAGCATGAGGAGACATTACTGTGTCAGACGGATGCCATTTTGCCCCGTTCAGTTTCTGAAGCTTTTGACTTTAGCCCTCTTTGGAGGGCTTCTGACTGCCGTGGTGTGGGAGGATGTCACATTGTTTGAAGGTGCTCACCATCACTGGGGCACTGGCCATCACCTTGTAGCCCACCCAGTGAGAAGAAAAGCAGCAGGACTCCATCCCATTTTCTCTGTTCCTTCACCTCCGTCCCATCTGTTCCAATGATGCTATTTTCCAAAATAGCGCTGCTGATATGCCTGCCTTCTTCCTTAATCGTGGTTTTCCACTCATTGTGGTTTGATTTGATTTTACAGTGTATTAACATACAGTGAAAAGTATTGTTTCTTGCGCCCTATACAGACAAAGCATACCGTTCATAGAGAAGGAAACGAGAGAGCGCAGAATGTAGTGTTACAGTCATAGCTAGGGTGTAGATTAGTCTCTAGCGTGCGAGAAACAATACTTTTCACTGTATATTCATACCTGTGACAATAACGCAAATCATAAATATTGTTTTTATAAATGTATATTTTCAAACAGTTGCATTTTTGAACTATCTTCACCGTTGTTTTCTGTGGGGGGAATTTTCCCAGAATCGTAGCGTTGACCTCAGTTGAGATTTTCCGGTTTTGGGGCGAGCACGGCTGGAAAATCCCACATTCTGAGTTTCATTAACATAATGAAGCTGTTCTTCTGCAATTCTCAAGATATTCATACCTGGTACATTGGAAGATGGTTGTGGTTGTGGAGGGTCAGTCATCTCAGCTCCAGGACATCTCTGCAGGAGTCCCTCAGGGTAGTGTCCTAGGCCCAACCATCTTCAGCTGCTCCATCAATGACCTTCCCTCCGCCATAAGGTCAGAAGTGGGGTTGTTTGCCGATGATTGCACAATGTTCAGCACCATTCGCAACTCCTCAGATGCTGAAGCAGTCCATGTTCAAATGCAACAAGATCTGGACAATATCCAGGATTGGTCTGACAAGTGGCAAGTAACATTCGTGCCGCACAAATGCCAGGCAATAACCATCTCCAATAAGAGACATTCTAACCACTGCCCCTTGACACTCAAATGGTGTTCCCATCACTGAATCCCCCACTGTCAACATCCTTGGGGTTACCATTGACCAGAAACTCCACTGGACTTGCCACAGTGGCTACGAGAGCAGGTCAGAGGCTGGGAATACTGCGGTGAGCAACTCAGCTCCTGACTCCCCAAAGCCTGTCCACCATCTACAGGGCACAAGTCAGGAGTGTGATGGAATACTCCCCACTTCCCTGGATGGGTGCAGCTCCAACAACACTCAAGAAGCTTGACACCATCCAGGACAAAGCAGCCTCGCTTGATTGGCACCACATTCGCAAACATCCACTCTCTCCACCACCGTCACTCAGTGGCAGCAGTGTGTACTATGTGGACGATGCATTGCAGCAATTCACCAAAGTTCCTTAGGGAGCACTTTCCAAACCCATGACCAGGTAAGGATGGCAGATTTCGTTCCCTAAAGGACATTAGTGAACCAGATGGATTTTTCCGACAATGGTTTCATGGTCATCAGTAGATTCCTAATTCCAGATATTTTTTATTGAATTCATTTCCACCAGCTGCCGTGGCGGGATTCGAATCTGGGTCCCCTGGATTAATTGTCTCGTGATAATACCACTAGGCCACCGCCTCCCCTATCTTACAGCAGGCAGGATACTTCTAAGGTATTTCATTGACTTTAATGGGCTTTGGGAGCTTCCAAGATCGTGAAAGGCAGTTGTGTGAATTATAGAATTTCTAAAGTGCAAAAAGGTGCCCATTTGGCCCGATCCTCATAATCCCATGCATTAGTCATGACCAGTCCACATAACCTGCACATCTTTAGACTGTGAGAGGAAACCGGAGCAGACACAGGGAGAACGTGCAAACTCCACACAGACAGTGACCCAAGGCTGGAATCAAACCCGGATCCCTGGGGGTGGGGTGGCAGCATCATGTTGATATTACTGCATTAGCAATCCAGAAGCCTGCACTAATGCTCCAAAGATTTGTGTTCGAATCCCAGCCGGGCAGCTAGGATAATTCAAATTTGATTAATTAATGCACCTGGAATCAAATATTAGTCTCATTAATGATAACACCAGATTGTCATTAAACACCCACCTGGCTGACTGGGGAGGAAAGCTGCCGTCTTTACCTACACATGACTCCAGATCCACAGCAATGTGGTTGATTTTTAACTGTCCTCTGAAATGGCCGAGAAAGCAGGACTGCGTGAGATAGAAAGTAACTGTGGCAATGCTCACAACGCAGGAACAAATAAAGCAAATATGAGGAGATCAAAACTGCACACAGTATTCGAGATGTGGTCTCACCAATGCCCTGTATAACTGAAGCCTCACATCAATTGAAAGGCAGCGCGGTAGCACAGTGGTTAGCACTGCTGCCTCACAGCTCCAGGGACCTGGGTTCGATTCCCGGCTTGGGTCACTGCCGGTGGAGTCTGCACATTCTCCCCGTGTCTGCGTGGGTTTCCTCCGGGTGCTCCGGTTTCCTCCTACACTCCAAAGATGTGCAGGTTAGGTAGATTGGTCATGGTAAATTGCCCCATAGTGTCCCGGGATGCGTAGCTTGGAGGGATTAGTGGGATAAATATGTGGGTTGCAGAGATAGGCCCTGGGTGGGATTGTTGTCAGTGTAGATGGGCCGAATGGCCTCCTTCTGTACTGTAGAGATTCTATGATCCTTACCCTTCTATTCAATTCCTCTCACATTCCATTCACCTCCTTAATTCTTGCTGTACCTGCATACTAACATTTTGTGACTCATGCACCGGAACACCTAGATCCCTCTGCAGCTCCGAATTCTGCAGCCCTTCTCCATTTAAGTGACACTCTGCCCTTTCATTCTTCCTGCCAAAGTGAACAGCTTCACATTGTACTCTGTCAGACTTTTTCCCACTCGCTCAATGGACAGAATTTACTGATTTTGACCCCAGGTGCTGGCTCCAGCGAGAAGACTGGCGTGCTGCTCCCCCCGGCTGCACGGCCGACTTTTCTCATCAGATAACGCAGCACAAGTTGGGGCGGCACGGTAGCACAGTGGTTAGCACTGCTGCTTCACAGCTCCAGGGACCTGGGTTCGATTCCTGGCTTGGGTCACTGTCTGTGTGGAGTTTGCACATTCTCCTCGTGTCTGCGTGGGTTTCCTCCGGGTGCTCCGGTTTCCTCCCACAGTCCAAAGATGTGCGGGTTAGGTTGATTGGCCAGGTTAAAAATTGCCCTTGAGATGCGTAGGTTAGAGGGATTAGCGGGTAAAAATATGTGGGGGTGGGGCCTGGGTGGGCTTGTGGTCGGTGCAGACTCAATGGGCCGAATGGCCTCCTTCTGCATTGTAGGGTTTCTGTGATTTCTGTGAAGTTAAACGATGGAGACATCTCTGACTCAGGACCGCTGGGGGAGCTGGGTCTGACAGAGCGACTAACACTGGTTTCACAGACACACCGGGACAACCTTCCCCCTCCACAGATAAGGAGGTACCCGCCCCCAACACCCTCAGCAGAGCTCCCCAGAGGGGTCCCCTTGGCATTGGCCCAACTTGGCACGTCGTCATTTGTGCCCATGGCGAACATGGGTGCAAGATTGCTCCCAACCTATCTATATCTGTCTGCAACCTCTTTCTGTCCTCTTGACAACTTTGCTACCTATCTGTGTTTCATCTACAAGTTTAGCTACCTTGCCTTTACTCCCCTCATCAAAGTTATTGATAGAAATTGTGAAAAGCTGAAAATTGTGACTCCAGTGGGATTGTCACAACCCGGCAATCGGTTTAACTCTGCGTCCTCCGTCGACTCACTCTCAGTGAAAGCGCTGAAACATTAGAAAGTGTACAGCACAGAAGGAGCCATTTGGCTTGTCCATGCTAGAATCATAGAAACCCTACAGTGCAGAAAGAGGCCATTTGGCCCATCGAGTCTGCACCGACCACAATTTCACCCAGGCTCTACCCCATATCCCGACATATTTACCCACTAATCCCTCTAACCTATGCATCTCAGGACACTCAGGGGCAATTTTAGCATGGCCAATCAACCTAACCCGCACATCTTTGGTGCTGGCCAAAAGAAGCCTGATATCATGTCTGACAAACGGTCATTCAGACTGGAAACGTTGGCTCTATTCTCTCTCCACAGATGCTGTCAGAGCTGATGAGATTTTCCAGTATTTTCTGTTTTGATCATGTTCAACACTTCAAACTCCTAAAGTACTTTTCTAAATGGATTGAGGGATTTTGCCTTAACCAGCCTTTCAGGCAATGAGTTCCAGAACCTCGGCTTCTCATTGAAAAACATGCTCCTCAACTCCTGTTTAATCCCTCTACCAATTACTTTAACTCCCTGCCCCTGGTTATTGAACTCTCTGCTAAAGGGCTAGGTCTCTTATAAGTTAAAACACCTCAATTCAATCTCTCCTGAGTCTCCCCATTCCAAAGAGCAGCAAGTGCTTGCGAACATCGTTGCCTGCAGGTTCCCCTCCAAGCCACACACCACCCTGGCTTGGAACTATGGATGGAATTTTCTGGCCGTTCCCACATAGCCAGATCTTCCGCTCCCACCGGCAGCGAACGGGAAGTTGGGGGAATTGCATAAAATGGGAAACCCAGTTGACAGCGGGAGGACGAGAAGGTCCCACCTCTGGCCAAAGTGACAGGAGCGCACGAAAATCCCACCTTTTGTTGTCGTTCCTTAACTGTCGCTGGGACAAAATCCTGGAACTCCCTCCCTAACAGCACTGTGGGTGCACCTACACCACATGGACTGCAGTGGTTCAAGAAGGCAGCGCACTACCACCTTCTCAAGGGCGGCTGGCGGTGGGCAATAAATGCTGGCCCAGTCAGCGATGCCCACATCCCGTGTAAAAATAACAAAAGAGAAGTATGGGGCGGCATGGTGGCACAGTGGTTAGTGCTGCTGCCTCACAGCGCCAGGGACCCGGGTTCAGTTCCTGGCTTGGGTCAATGTGCGGAGTCTGCACGTTCTCCCGATGTCGGCGTGGGTTTCCTCAGGGTACTCCGGTTTCCTCCCACAGTCCGAAAGGCGTCCTGGTTAGGTGGTTTGGCCGTGCTAAATTCTCCCTCAGTGTACCCGAACAGGCGCCAGAGTGTGGCGACTGGGGGATTTTCACAGTAACTTCATTGTAGTGTTAATGTAAGCCTACTTGTGACTACATTTTAAACAAACCTAGCCTATCCAATCTTTCCTTTTTAATTTAACCCCTGCCCTTTCTATACTCTAGGCTTTCTGTAGCATTGAACTCTCCACATCTGACATATGCCTCCCTCCATGCTTTATCCTATTCTGCTTGCCTTTTTACATCCAGTGGGTCTGGAGGCCCACCCTCTTAGTGGGAGCATGTTTTTTGTGAACCCTCTATATCTCTCTTCCTTTGAATGCCTCCCATTGCTCTGACACTTAATTACCTTCAAGAGCTGTTTCCAGTCCACTTTTGCCAAATCACAACTCAGGTTAGTAAAATCGGCCTGTTGCCAATTTTAAACTTTTACTCTTAGACTGCCTTTCTCCTTTTCTCTTGCTATCCTGAAGCTAAGTTAATTATGATCACTACCACCGAAATGCTCCCCCACTTATAGCCCTGCCACCTGCCCAACATTGTTCTCTAAAGCTCAATCCAGAACTGCTCCTTCTCTTGCTGGCCTTGCTAACTGCTGGCTAAAATTGTGCTCCTGAACACATCGTAAAAGTTTTGTACCTTCAGTACTTTCTACACTGACTTGATTCCAGTGTAATATTCGAGTAGTTGAAATCCCCTCCTGGCTAGCACTGGCCTATTGTTTCTCTGCTTCTCAATCATTTTGTGGAGATGCCGGCGTTGGACTGGGGTGAACACAGTAAGAAGTCTCACAACACCAGGTTAAAGTCCAACAGGTTTATTTGGTAGCAAATAACTTTGGTAGCATTTGGCATTTGCTACCAAATAAACCTGTTGGACTTTAACCTGGTGTTGTGAGACTTCTTACTGTCTCAATCATTTGCCAGCTTCTCCTTATTTGTTCCAAACCCTTCAGGATTTTGAACGCAATCTCAATTTGAGTATTCCTGAAAAAAAGAGACATGCGGTCAAAGCTTTTCATCTTGCACTCATCAGGACAGATTCGCAAGAAACATAGAAACTAGAAGCAGAAGTAGGCCATCCGGCCCTTTGAGCCCGCTCCACCATTCATTTTGATTGTGGCTGATCATCAAATTCAATATCCTGATCCCCCCTTCCCCCCCATATCCCTTGATCCCTTTATCCTCAAGAGCTATATCTAATTTCTTCTTGAAATAACACAACATTTTGGCCTCAGCTACATTCTATGGTAGTGAATTCCACACATTCATCACCCTCTGGGTGAAGAAATTTCTCCTCACCTCAGTTCTAAAAGGTTTACCCCTTATCCTCAAACTATGGCCCCTAGTTCTGGAGGCCCCCACCATCGGGAACATTCTTTCTGAATCTACCCTGTCTAACCCTGTGTGAATTTTATAAGTTTCTATGAGATTCCCTCTCTCTTCTAAACTCCAGTGAATATAATCCTAACCGGCTGAGTCTCTCCTCATATGACAGACCTGCCATCCCAGGAATCAGCCTGGTAAACCTTTGTTGTACTTCCTCTTTCGCAAGGACATCCTTCCTCAGATAAGGATACCAAAGCCGCACACAATACTCCAGGTGTGGTCTCACCAACGCCCTATACAATTGCAGTGAAACATCCCTATCCTTACACTTAAATCCTCAAGAATACCAGTTGTAAAGAGAAGAACAATTTATGCTCATTGATTGGCAAATGGACTCCGATTGGTAGAAGTGATGCTATGGAAAATGCACTAGGGAATAGTTAACTGCCAAGTTTTTGTACAAATTCAAACCAGACACTGGATTGACTTTGATTTGCCCATGTATTGCCTTGGGGAATGAGCCAGGGAATGGCTGTCATCCAGGCTTTTGTTCAGTTGAAAAAGGCACAATGTGTGGACCTGCTGCTCCTGTCTGCAAAGACAGGGCCCTGTACATGAATATGTGTGGCTTAGAATCATAGAATCCTGCAGTGTAGAAGAAGTCCATTCGGTCCATTGAGTCTGTACCGACCACAATCCCACCCAGGCCCTATCCCCATAAACCCCATGCATTTACCCTAGCTAGTCCCCCTGATACTAAGGGGCAATTTAGCGTAGCCAATCCACTTAACCCACACATCTTTGGACTGTGGGAGGAAACTGGAGCGCCCGGAAGAAACCCACGCAGACACGGGGAGAACGTGCAGACTCCACACAAACAGTGACCCAAGCCGGGAATCGAACTTGGGTCCCTGGCGCTGTGAGGCAGCAGTGCTAACCACTGTGGCACCGTGCCACCCGCTTCTAGCATGATGTGGAGATGCCGGCGTTGGACTGGGGTGGGCACAGTAAGAAGCCTCACAACACCAGCTTTAGGTCCAACAGGTTTATTTGGAATCACAAGCTTTCGGAGTGCTGCTCCCTCTTCAAGTGAGTGGCTACTCACCTGATGAAGGAGCAGTGCTCCGAAACCTCCTAACATGAGTAAGTGAGCCAGACAGCAAGCGGACTGACAAGCTTAAATTGGATTTCAGTGTAATTCTTGGCACCATCGGGATTGTTCAGTTAGTGCTGCTCAATTGCAGAATCACAATTAATGTTGGTCGCTGTGGATGGGATTTTCAGACCCTCCGCACGGCGTGTTTTCCAGCAGGGGAGGTGGCTCATCATTGACCGCTGGTGGGATCTTACAATCCCGCCGATGTCTGAGTCATTTTGCGTGGAAAAGATGACCTAGGACTGAGATGAGGAGAAATTTCTTCACTCAAAGGGTCGCAAATCCCTGGAATTCCCTACTCCAGAGGGTTGTAGATGCTCCATGGTTGAATACATTGGAGGCTGGGATAAACGGATTTTTGGTCTCTCAGGGAATGAATGGGAATGGGGAGTGGGTGGGAAAGTGCAGTTGAAACCCTTTGTTGTGCTGGATGGAGGAGCAGGCTCGATGGATTGGATGGTCTACTCCTTTTCTTTATTCAGTCGTGGGACACGGGCGTCGCTGGGCATTTATTGCCCATCCATGGTTGCCCTCGGAGGGCAGTTGAGAGTTGCTGTGGCTCTGGAGTCACATGTAGGCCAGACCGGGTAAGGAACCTGCTCCTATTCCTTGTGTTCCAGAGTTTTTAATCTTGTGTGCTTTAAGGAGAGGAACCTCAGCTCCCTTAGCTTCTCCACACATCCTCCGCACCCTCTCGGGGACCTTGGCATTCTCCCTAAAGTGCGGTGTCCACAGAATTGAACAGCACATTGCAGCTGATGCCTAACCATAAGACTTTAAGACATAGGAGCAGAATTAGGCCACTCGGCCCATCGAGTCTGCTCCGCCATTCAATCCTGGCTGATATTTTTCTCATCCCCATTCTCCTTTTCCCCATAAGCCCTGATCCCCTTATTAACCAAGCACCTCATCTCAGTCATAGAAGCCATTCAGAATTGAGTATCTTAAAGACACTCAATGACCTGCCCTAACTTCCTTACTTTTGTATTCTGTGCTTCTGGTTGTAAAACTGAGAATGCCACCTGCTTCTTCAACACCCTCTCAACCCAAGGCTGCAGTGATCATATTGTTGGGTTGGTAATCAAGAGGAGCAGATTAGTGCTGAAGGGACATAGGTTCAAATCCCACCATGGCGCTGGTGGAATTCAAATACATTAATAAAATCTAGAATTGAAAGCTAGTCTCAATAATGGGGACCATGGAACTATCATTGATTGTTGGAAAAACCTATCTGGTTCACTAATGTCCCTTAGGGAAGTAAATCTGCCGTCCTTATCTGGTCTGGCCTACATGTGACTCCAGCTCCAATGTGGTCAATTCTTAAATACCCCCTGACATGGTCCCTAAGCCATTCAGTTCAAGGGCAGTTAACAATCTGTAACAAATGCTTTAAAAGTTTATTTATGAGTCACAAGTAGACTTACATTAACACTGCGATTAAGTTACAGTGAAATTCCCCTCGTCACCACACTCCGGCACCTGTTCGGGTACACTGAGGGAGAATTTAGCACGGCCAATCCACCTGACCAGCACATTTTTCAGACTGTGGGAGGAAACCGGAGCATGTGGCCTTTCCAATGATGCCTTCGTCTCATGAAAGAATAAATCAAGAAGCACAAAAGGTCAGATCAAAATGCTCGTTGGTCTCAGTATCAACCCTGTGAAACAGTGGTGTACACTTCCCTCAGAAAAACCACCATTCACCACAACTCTTTGCCCCTTAGCAACACTGCCATTATCCTTTAATCCTACACACTTCAATTTTGCTAATTGTATATGTCCCTGTGATGATGTCGTATTGGCCCCGATGTTTGAGGTGTGCATGTCTTTGTGGTAGAGGTGTACATGTCCATGTGTTGGAGATGTACGTGTCCCTGTAGTGAAAGGATACATATTCTTGATGTGTACGTGTCCCTGTTGTGAAAGTGTATGTGTCCCTGTGGTGAAGGTATACATATTCTTTCGTGGAAGTGTACATGTCCCAGGTGGCACAGTGGTTAGCACCGCTGCCTCATAGCGCCAGGGACCCAGGTTCAATTCCGGTTTTGGATAAAGTTTTGTGTGGAGTTTGCATGTTCTCCCCACATCTGCGTGGGTTTCTTCCAGATGCTCCGGTTTCCTCCCACAGTCCAAAGGTGAGGTGGACTGTCCATGCTTAGGGCCCGATTTTACCATCAAGTTGTGCCCGTTTTCGGGCAAGAGAACTTGGTAAAGTCGTGAGGCGAGTAGTGTGATCCGCGCCTGCCCCCGTGCCGGTTCCCCCGTTACCAAGGCCTGAAAATGGCCGCGATTTGCATGCATAAGGGGGTCAGTAATGTTGTGGGGGTGGGGCAATGTCTATATGGGCCAGGGTGGAGGCATTATCCGGCCCGGGAGGGATGTGGCAAGGGAGCCGCATTCTATCTTTTTTTCCTGCGCGTGCGCAATTGGAGGTGCTGATCGGAGCTGCAGGATTTCAGGCGCATCAACACCCCCCCCCCCCCAGGCTTCTGCAGCACAATTCGGACTCGCTGATATTGTTTTAGGCAGAGTGCGTATGGGGGCTAAAAGTTGGATCTGAAACACTCCCAGATTCAAGTCTGCCCAGCACTTAGAATCAAAATGGAAAAATAGGACCCTTAGTTTCCAAGGATGTGAAGGTTAGATGGATTAGTCAGGGTAAATGTGTGGGGTTACGGGAGGAGGGCGGGGGCCCAGGTAAAATACTCCGTCAGAGAGTCGATGCAGAATCGCTGGGCCGAATGGCCTCGTCTGCACAGTAGGGATTCTATGATCGTTTACCCCGGTAGTAAACGTGTATATGTCCCTGTGGTCAAGTAAGACATGTCCTCATGGTGAAACTCTGGAGAGCCCTGCTTTGGAGCTGTAGGGAGCTCTGCGGTGGAGGTGTAGGGAGCTCTGCGGTGGAGCTGTAGGGAGCTCTGCGGTGGAGCTGTAGAGAGCTCTATGGTGGAGCTGCAGGGAGCTCTGCGGTGGAGGTGTAGGGAGCTCTGCGGTGATGGTGTAGGGAGCTCTGCGGTGGAGCTGTAGGGAGCTCTGCAGTGGAGCTGTAGGGAGCTCTGCGGTGTAGAGAGTCCTGTGGCGGAGTTGCTTTGAGCTCTGTTGTAGAGGTACACCAGGGTCTGTGGTCATACTGCACCTTGTGGCAGAGTCTGTGACATATTTGCATCATTGCAATTGAAGAATCGAGAGTCCATCATGGAGATAATAATGAACCAAGGCTCTGGAATGATCGGAGATTGTCAGCTGCTCGATGCTGGGCTGTGGGCAGCTCTTCGCAGACAATCCAAGAAACTCAAAAAATACCAAAAATTGCAAGTGGGCAGCAGAGTTTGCTGCAGTGAATCGCTGCTTTGTGTTCGAACCTTTCTGTTGGAGTGTGAGTCTTAAATAGTAAGATATTTATAAAGAGTTGAATCTGTGCTTGTTACTAATTCAGGCACTGAACCCTCTTGGGCTAACTCAGCCTCTCTGGGACTTGGTGGGGCGGACTGAAAGCTGCTGACGTTGGCATTGTGGAATCTGATGAGTGTTTGGTTCAACCTTGCTGTGCTATTGTTTACATAGGAACGGCCACTGATGGGGACGTGACATTAGAAAATGACAGATGGTTCCTGTGGGAAAGAGCTGCTTGGAGCGGCTTAGGGGACAGGCACTGGGACTGGAGGTTCAGGCATTGCCCTGGGAGGGACAGACACTGGCATAGGACCAAGAGACACTGGCATAGGACCAAGAGACACTGGCATAGGACCGAGAGACGCTGGCATGGGACTGAGAGACACTGGCATGGGACTGAGAGACGCTGGCATGGGACTGAGAGACACTGGCATGGGACTGAGAGACACTGGCATGGGACTGAGAGACACTGGCATGGGACTGAGAGACACTGGCATGGGACTGAGAGACGCTGGCATGGGACTAAGACGCTGGCATGGGACTGAGAGACACTGGCATGGGACTAAGACGCTGGCATAGGACCGAGAGACGCTGGCATGGGACTGAGAGACACTGGCATGGGACTGAGAGACACTGGCATGGGACTGAGAGACACTGGCATGGGACTGAGAGACACTGGCATGGGACTAAGACGCTGGCATAGGACCGAGAGACGCTGGCATGGGACTGAGAGACACTGGCATGGGACTGAGAGACACTGGCATGGGACTGAGAGACGCTGGCATGGGACTAAGACGCTGGCATGGGACTGAGAGACACTGGCATAGGACCGAGCGACGCTGGCATGGGACTGAGAGACAGTGGCATGGGACTGAGAGACACTGGCATGGGACTGAGAGATGCTGGCATGGGACTGAGAGACACTGGCATGGGACTGAGAGACGCTGGCATGGGACTGAGAGATGCTGGCATGGGACCAAGAGACACTGGCATGGGACTGAGAGACGCTGGCATGGGACCAAGAGACACTGGCATGGGACTGAGAGACACTGGCATGGGACTGAGAGACGCTGGCATGGGACTGAGAGATGCTGGCATGGGACTATGACGCTGGCATGGGACTGAGAGACCCTGGCATGGGACCAAGAGACACTGGCATGGGACTGAGAGACACTGGCATGGGACTGAGAGACGCTGGCATGGGACTGAGATGCTGGCATGGGACCAAGAGACACTGGCATGGGAGGTTCAGGCATTGCCCTGGGAGGGACAGATGCTGGCATGGGACCAAGAGACACTGGCATGGGAGGTTTAGGCATTGCCCTGTGAGGGACAGACATTGGCATGGAACTGAGAGACACTGGCACAGGAAGGACAGGCCCTGAAATGAGACAGAGCCAGAACATATTGGGAAATTGGACATTAGAATGACTTAGAAAGGGAAAGTAGGGAAAATTAAAGGAAGAAGTGAAAGAATGGAAATATTTTAACATGTCTCTTTCCATTGCAGCATCCTGGCCAGTCAGAGTTGACTTGCCATCCAATCATTACCCTTTTCTCCTGTTGTATAAGTTGTTGTGTTTGTTTGAAATTTGGTGTTCTTGAGTATGTCCTGATGAGTGCAAGGTGAAAAACTTTGGCAGTGTGCCTCTTTTTCAGCAATATTCAAATTTTGCCCTACCAAGCGTGTTTGGAATATTTGAACCGGGTTGTGTTTGACCATTGGTGTTAGGTTTGACCGTTGGTGAGAGGTTAGTGAGTGAATGCAGCCCAAAGAGATCAAGAGAGCTGGAAGACAAGGCCACTCCATGCAATCCAATGGCTGGGGGGGTGGGGAGGGACCTGTCACTAAAAATATTTATTTTTATCAGAGATAGACTAGGCTGTAATATTAGATGACTGTGCCCAGTTCTAGTCTCTATAATAGGAAAATGATATGGAGAACCGATGAACTAGGAGAAGGCCACTCGACCCCTCGAGACTGCTCCGCCATTCAGTAAGATCGTGGCTGATCTGATTGTAACCTCAACCCCACATTCCCACCTACCCCCAATAACCTTTCACCCCCTTGTTGATCAACAATTTATCTAGCTGTCTAAAAATGTTCAAAGACTCTGGGCAGAATTTTCCCATCCAGCCCGCCACGGGAATTGTAACAGGCGGGACACGGACCATGTAAAGGTCCGTTGACCTCGGGTGGGATTTTCCAGTCTTGGGGCGAGCGTGGGCTGGAAAATCCCACCCTCTGCTTCCATCGCCTTTTGAGGCAGAGATTTCCAATGACACTCACCACCCTCCGAGATATAAAAAGCTCTCCTCGCGTCTGTCTTGTGATCCCCTGGACTCTGGGGAAGAGCCTGAGAACAGAACTGAGAGTTTACAGCTTATGAAAGATTAAACTGATTAATTGAAAGGTTAAACAGGCTGATGCTCAAAGAGAGAACTGAGGGGAACGGGGTCATCAAAATTTTGAAGGGATTTGATTGGGAGGATGCACAGAAGATGTCTCCATTAAGGGGATAATGGTAGATTGAACCAGGGCAGGACTTATTCAGTTAATGGTAGGGCGTTGGGGAGAGTTACAGAACAATGAGATCTAGGGGTACATGTTCATAGCTCCTTGGAAGTGGAGTCACAGGTGGACAGAGTGGTGAAGAAGGCATTCGGCGTGCTTGGTTTCATCGGTCAGAACATTGAATATAGGAGTTGGGACATCTTGTTGAAGTTGTCCAAGACATTGGTAAGGCCACACTTGGAATACTGTGTGCAGTTCGGGTCACCCTATTATAGAAAGGGTATTATTAAACTAGAAAGAGTGCAGAAAGATTTACTAGGATGCTACCGGGACTTGATGGATTGAGTTATAAGGAGAGGCCGGATAGATTCGGACTTTTTTCTCTGGAGCGTAGGAGGCTAAGGGGTGAGGTCTATAAAATAATGAGGGGCACAGATCAGCTAGATAGTCAATATCTTTTCCCAAAGGGAGAGGAGCCTAAAACTGGAGGGCATAGGTTTAAGGTGAGAGGGGAGAGATACAAAAGTGTCCAGAGGGGCACTTTTTTCACACAGAGGGTGGTGAGTGTCTGGAACAAGTTGCCAGAGGTAGTAGTAGATAGAGGCGGGTACAATTTTGTCTTTTAAAAAGCATTTAGATAATTACATGGATAAGATGGGTGTAGAGGGATATGGGCCAAATGCAGGCAATTGGGATTAGCTTCGGGGTTTAAAAAAAAGGGCGGTATGGACAAGTTGGACCGAAGGGCCTGTTTCCATGCTGTAAACCTCTATGACTCAACGACTCTATGCTCCGGTTTCCTCCCACAGTCCAAAGATGTGCGGGTTAGGTGGATTGGCAATGATAGATTGCTCCTCAGCATTGACGATCCCCCTAACCTGCACATCTTTGGACACGAAGGGGCCATTTAACATGGACAGCCTTTTTGATTTGATTTGATTTATTATTGTCACATGTATTAGAATCAGCGAAAAGTATTGTTGCTTGCATGCTATACAGACAAAGCATACCGTTCATAGAGAAGGAAATGAGAGAGTGCAGAATGTAGTGTTACAGTCATAGCTAAGGTGTAGAGAAAGATCAACTTAGTGCGAGGTAGGTCCATTCAAAAGTCTGATGGCAGCAGGGAAGAAGCTGTTCTTGAGTCGGTTGGTACGTGTCCTCAGACCTCTGTATCTTTTTCCCGACGGGAGAAGGTGGAAGAGAGAATGTCCGGGGTGCGTGGGGTCCTTGATTATGCTGGCTGCTTTGCTGAGGCAGTGGGAAGTATAGACAGAGTCAATGGAGGGGAGGCTGGTTTGTGTGATGGATTGGGCTACGTTCACGACCTTTTGTAGTTCCTTGCGGTCTTGGGCAGAGCAGGAGCCCATACCAAGCTGTGATACAACCAGAAAGAATGCTTTCTATGGTGCATCTATAAAAGTTGGTGAGAGTCTTGGCTGACATGCCAAATTTCCTTAGTCTTCTGAGAAATTAGAGGTGTTGGTGGGCTTTCTTAACTATAGTGTTGGCATGGAGGGGGACCAGGACAGGTTGGTGATCTCTCCACCTAAAAACTTGAAGCTCTCGACCCTTTCTACTTCGTCCCCATTGATGTAGACAGGAGCATGTCTCCTTTACGCTTCCTGAAGTCGATGACAATCTCCTTTGTTTTGTTGACCACTTAATCTGCACATCTTGGGACACTAAGGGGCAATTTAGCATGGCCAATCCACCTAACCTGCACAACTTTGGACATTAAGGGGCAATTTAGCATGGCCAATCCACTTAACCTACACATCTTTGGATTGATGGGTAATGGGTGTGCACGACTTAGGACATGGGCAGCAGTGCTTTGGATGAGCTGTAGTTTGAATGTGGCCCTTTCCCAGCTTTACGTAGGAGAAACTCTGATCCCTGCCCAGTGCCTGAAAGATTAGCACGGCACGAAAGGCCTCAAGGCTAAGATCTGTTTTCTGACAGATTTTCTTCATCAGCTGCTTGGGAAGCCCCAGATCCAGTTTTCCTTTGATGTTGCTGAAAAAAGAGACATCCAGTCGAAGCTTTTTGTCTTGCAGTCATCGGGACAGGTGCAAGAATGCCAAATTTCAAAGAGAGCAACAATTTGTACAGCATGAGAAAAGGTTTGCTGATTGGTTGGCAAGTCAGCTCTGATTGGGAGCGATGGGGAGACGGGGAGGCAATGGCTTAGTGTTGTTATAAAACAAAGAATGAAGAACAGTACAGCATAGGAAACAGACCCTTCGGCCCTCCAAGCCTGTGCCGCTCCTTGGTCCAACTAGACCAATTGTTTGTATCCCTCCATTCCCAGGCTGCTCATGTGACTATCCAGGTAAGTCTTAAACGATGTCAGCGTGTCTGCCTCCACCACCCTACTTGGCAGCGCATTCCAGGCCCCCACCACCCTCTGTGTAAAAAACATCCCTCTAATATCTGAGTTATACTTCGCCCCTCTCACCTTGAGCCCGTGACCCTTCGTGATCGTCACTTCTGATCTGGGAAAAAGCTTCCCACCGTTCACCCTATCTATCCCCTTCATAATCTTGTACACCCCTATTAGATCTCCCCTCATTCTCCATCTTTCCAGGGAGAACAACCCCAGTTTACCCAATCTCTCCTCATAACTAAGACCCTCCATACCAGGCAACATCCTGGTAAACCTTCTCTGCACTCTCTCTAACGCCTCCACGTCCTTCTGGTAGTGCGGCGACCAGAACTGGACGCAGTACTCCAAATGTGGCCTAACCAGCGTTCTATACAGCTGCATCATCAGACTCCAGCTTTTATACTCTATACCCCGTCCTATAAAGGCAAGCATACCATATGCCTTCTTCACCACCTTCTCCACCTGTGTTGCCACCTTCAAGGATTTGTGGACTTGCACACCTAGGTCCCTCTGTGTTTCTATACTCTTGATGGCTCTGCCAACTATTGTGTAACTCCTCCCTACATTATTTCTTCCAAAATGCATCACTTCGCATTTATCTGGATTAAATTCCATCTGCCACCTCTCCGCCCAATTTTCCAGCCTATCTATATCCTGCTGTATTGCCCGACAATGCTCATTGCTATCCGCAAGTCCAGTCATCTTCATGTCATCCGCAAACCTGCTGATAACACCAGTTACACCTTCTTCCAAATCATTTATATATATCACAAATAGCAGAGGGCCCAGTACAGAGCCCTGCGGAACACCACTGGTCACAGACCTCCAGCCGGAAAAAGACCCTTCGACCGATACCCTCTGTCTCCTATGGCCAAGCCAGTTCTCTACCCATCTAGCCACTTCTCCTTGTATCCCATGAGCCTGAACCTTTTTAACAACCTGCCATGTGTGACTTTGTCAAATGCCTTACTGAAATCCATATAGACGACATCCACGGCCCTTCCTTCGTCAACCGTTTTTGTCACTTCCTCAAAAAACTCCACCAAATTTCCACGGCTCAACATCTGGACCACTGGGTGGTCTGTAGTCCACCCCCAGCATAGTGACTGCACCCTTCCTGTTTCTGAGTTCCACCCACAGTGACTCAGTACATGACCCCTCTAAGTTGTCTACCCTCTGCACCGCGGTAATATGCTCCCTAACTAATACCGCTACTCCCCCACCTTTTTAGCCCCTCCTCTGTCTCGCCCAAAACACTTATACCCCGGAATATTCAGCTGGCAGTCCTGTCCTTCTTTTAACCAAGTCTCCGTCACCGCAACCACATCCAAATTCCACGTAAGCATTAAGGCCCTAAGTTCGTCTGTCTTACCCGTTACGCTCCTCGCATTGAAGCACATGCACTCCAGACCTCCAGGCTCACTCAGGTCATCCTCCTCCAGTGTGCTCCTCTTCTTAGCTAGCCTTGCCCTGGCCCCCAGCTCAACCCCAGCCTCAGTACTTACTGACCTACTGTTTTGTTTCCCACCCCCCCTGCCACGCTAGTTTAAATCCTGCCGAAACACTCTAGCAAAACTCCCAGCCAGGATATTTGCTCCCTTCCAGTTAAGGTGTAACCCATCCTTTCTGTACAGTTGCCATCCTGACTTGAAGACTTCCCAGTTATCTATGAATTTGAAACCCTCCCTCTTGCACCAGTCCTTTAGCCATGCGTCCAACTGTAGAATCTCCCTGTTCCTAGCCTCACTTGCACTAGACACCGGGAGCAGTCCAGAGATTGCTACCCTGGAGGCCTTACTTTTTAGCCTAGCACCCATCTCCCTGAATTTCTCTAGTATGACCCCCCTGCTCTTCCTACCTACATCATTTTCACCAATGTGTATAATTACGTCCGTTTGACGACCTTCCTTTTTTAATATGCTCCCTACCCTCTCGGAGACATCCAGTACCCCGGCACCAGGGAGGCAGACTACCATCCCGGATTCTCGTTTGCTCCCACAGAACCGCCTGTCCGTGCCTCTAACCATTGCGTCCCCCACCACTATCACTCTCCTAAACCCCTTCTTTCCCTTCCGGACCCCGGACCCCTGTGCAGGCGATCTGGTCCTCGTGGCTTACCCCTGGAGGGTCATCCCCCTCCACAGAATCCAAAACAATATACCTATTTTGGAGGGGGACAACCACAGGGGATCCCTCCACAGACTCCTCACTCCCCTGATCCCATCTGTTGCCCATCCCTTTCTTTTATGGGAGACTGCCACTGGGGTACTTTCTGGCACATCACCCTTCTGACTATTACCCCTCCTAACTGTGACCCACGTGTCTTCCTTCCGAGACCCTGGTGTCACTACCTGACTATAACTTCTATCTATTAATCTCTCATGTTCCCTAACTAAATTGAGGTCATCGAGCCGCAGCTCCAGCTCCCTAACACGATCCCTCAGGAGTTGCAGTTCCACGCACCTGGCACAGATATGGATTTCCGGGAGGCAAGTCGTCTCCAGGAACTCCCACATCTCACACCGAATGCAGTATACTGGCCTCCCACTCATACCTGCCATGTCCTTTTTAGTTTTTGGAAGATCAAACAAAAAGGGGGGGAATAGAAGAAAAGCGAACAACCTTCCTCGCCTCCGCCAAAGCCCTGTGAGCCAAAGCCCTTACAGCTCACACTCTGCTCACTACGCTGCCCGCTCCCGACGCTGCCCGCTCAAAAGTGCGGCCTGCTTTTAAACCCTCCAAAAACCTTCCCAGGCTTCTCCTGGGCCTACTTCCGGTTTTGGAAAAAACCTCCGATTTTTAACACAAAATTAACTGAAAAATAAATAAAATATCAAATGCAGAAACAAATTCCCTTACCCTCAGCCTGCTCCTGTAGAACAATGAGGATCACGAGACTATTAATCCAGAAACTCAGCTGACGTTCTGGTGACCTGGGTTCGAATCCCGCCACAGCAGATGGTAGAATTTGAATCCAATAAAAAAAATCTGGAATTAAGAATCTACTGATGACCATAAAAACCCATCTGGTTCACTGATGTTTTTTAGGGAAGGAAATCTGCCATCCTTATCTGGTCCAGCCTCCATGTGACTCCAGAACCACAGCAATGTGGTTGACGCTCAACTGTCCTCTCAACAAGGGCAACTAGGGATGAGCAATAAAAGCTGGCCAGCCAACGACGCCCATGTCCCACGAACGAATAAAAAAAATGTTGCTATGGCGAATGCACCAGGGAACTATTTCCCCATGGCAAAATGGGGGAAGATGGAGGTGTAATGGGAATTACCAGTTGCTGGATTGGTAATTCAGAGACCCAAGCTAATGCCTGGGGTTCACGGGTTCAAATCCCACCATGGCAGCTGGTGGAATTTTAATTCAATGAATAAAAGAATCTGGAATATAAAGCGAGTCTCAACTATCATCACTTGTTCCATAAGCCCATCTGGTTCACTAATGTCCTTTGGGGAAGGAAATCTGCCGTCCTTACCTGGTCTGGCCGACATGTGACTCCAGACCCACAGCAATGTGGACTCTTGACCGCCCTCTGAAATGGCCGAGTGAGACACCCAGTTCAAGGGCAGTTAGGGATGGGCAAACAAACGCGAGCCTTGCCAAGAATAAAGAAAGAAAACCTCTGCAGCATCAATGATTGAGAGGCAGCAGCGAAGGCTGCAAGGAGGGCAAGAGGATACAGCCATGTTAAAGTCAGAGAATATTGATAAGACAGTGCCACGTCTGCTGGACACAGTGAGGGGAGGGGTCGATGCATCCAGCAGCTGTGTCTGCGTTGGGAAGCTGCTGTACGAGGCGAAAGGTGGCCTGTCCACCCCACAGGGAGATCATTCCACTGCTTGTAATCTCAGGGCAGCCTGGTAACCTCTGACTGTATGGGCGCTGTATTGGTAATCTCTCACTGTACAGACTCTGTATTGGTAATCTCTCACTGTATGGGCTCTGTATTGGTAATCTCTGATTGTACAGACTCTGTATTGGTAATCTCTCACTGTATGGTCTCGGAATTGGTAATCTCTGTCTGTATGGGCTCTGTATTGGTAATCTCTGATTGTACAGACTCTGTATTGGTAATCTCTCACTGTATGGTCTCTGAATTGGTAATCTCTGTCTGTATGGGCTCTGTATTGGTAATCTCTGATTGTACAGACTCTGTATTGGTAACCTCTGATTGTACAGACTCTGTATTGGTAATCTCTGACTGTAAAGACTCTGTATTGGTAATCTCTGTCTGTATGGGATCTGTATTGGTAATCTCTGATTGTACAGACTCTGTATTGGTAATCTCTCACTGTATGGACTCGGTATTGGTAATCTCTCACTGTATGGACTCTGTATTGGTAATTTCTGACTGTATGGACTCGGTATTGGTAATCTCTCACTGTATGGACTCGGTATTGGTAATCTCTCACTGTATGGACTCTATATTGGTAATTTCTGACTGTACAGACTCTGTATTGGTAATCACTCACTGGATGGACTCTGTATTGGTAATCGCTGACGGTATGGGCTCTGTATTGGTAATCTCTGACTGTATGGGCTCTGTATTGGTAATCACTGACTGTATGGACTCTGTATTGGTAATCTCTGACTGCATGGACTCTGTATTGGTAATGTCTGACTGTATGGCCTCTGTATTGGTAATCACTGACTGTATGGACTCTGTATTGGTAATCTCTGACTGTATGGACTCTGTATTGGTCATCTCTGTCTGTATGGGCTCTGTATTGGTAATCTCTGATTGTACAGACTCTGTACTGGTAATCTCTCACTGTATGGACTCTGTATTGGTAACCTCTGATTGTACAGACTCTGTATTGGTAATCTCTGACTGTACAGACTCTGTATTGGTAATCTCTCACTGTATGGAGTCTGTATTGGTAATCCCTGTCTGTATGGGCTCTGTATTGGTAATCTCTGATTGTACAGACTCTGTATTGGTAATCTCTCACTGTATGGGCTCTGTATTGGTAATCTCTGTATGGACTCTGTATTGTTAATCTCAGACCGTATGGGCTCTGTATTGGTAATCTCTGACTGTCTGGACTCTGTATTGGGAATCTCTGACTGTGTGGACTCTGTATTGGTAATCTCTGTAAGGGCTCTGTCTTGGTAATCTCCAACTGTATGGTCTCGGTTTTGGTAATCTCTGTATGGGCTCTGTATTGGCAATCTCTGACTGTATGGGCTCTGTATTGGTAATCTCTGACTGTATGGACTCTGTATTGGTAATCTCTGACTGTATGGACTCCGTATTGGTAATCTCTGACTGCATGGCTGTGAATTGGTAATCTCTGTATGGGCTCTGTATTGGTAATCTCTGACTGTATGGGCTCTGTATTGGTAATCACTGACTGTATGGACTCTGTATTGGTAATCTCTTTATGGGCTCTGTATTGGTAATCACTGACTGTATGGACTCTGTATTGGTAATCTCTGACTGTGTGGAATCTGTATTGGGAATCTCTGACTGTATGGGCTCTGTGTTGGTAATCTCTGTATGAGCTCTGTATTGGTAATCTCTGTATGGACTCTGTATTGGTAATCTCTGTCTGGGCTCTGTATTGCTGATCTCTGACTATATGGACTCTGTATTGGTAATCTCTGACTGTATGGACTCTGTATTGGGAAACTCTGACTGTATTGACTCTGTATTGGTAATCTCTGACTGTATGGGCTCCGTATTGATAATCTCTGAATATAAGAGCTCTGTATTGGTAATCTCTGTGTGGGCTCTGTATTGGTAATCTCTGTATGGACTCTGTATTGGTAATCTCTGTATGGGCTCTGTATTGGTAATCTCAGACTTTATGGACTCTGTATTTGTAATCTCTGACTGTATGGGCTCTGTATTGGTAATCTCTGACAGTATGGGTTCTGTATTGGTAATCTCTGACTGTACGGACTCTGTATTGGTAATCTCTGACTGTATGGACTCTGTATTGGTAATATGTGACCATATGGACTCTGTGTTGGTAATCTCTGACTGTATGGACTCTGCATTGGCAACCTCTGACTGTATAGGTTCTGTATTGGTAATCTATGACTGTATGGTGTCTGTATTGGTAATCACTGACTGTATGGGCTCTGTATTGGTAATCTCTGTATGGGCTCTGTACTGGTAATCTCTGTCTGTACGGACTCTGTATTGGTAATCTCCGACTGTATGGACTCTGTATTGGCAATCTCTGACTGTATAGGTTCTGTATTGGTAATCGATGACTGTATGGTGTCTGTATTGGTAATTTCTGACTGTATGGTGTCTGTATTGGTAATCACTGACTGTATGGGCTCTGTATTGGTAATCTCTGTATGGGCTCTGCATTGGTAATGTCTGTCTGTACGGACTCTGTATTGGTAATCTCTGTATGGGCTCTGTATTGGTGATCTCTGACTGTATGGGCTCTGTATTGGTAATCTCTGTAAGGGCTCTGTCTTGGTAATCTCTGACTGTATGGGCTCTGTATTGGTAATCTCTGACTGTATGGGCTCTGTATTGGTAATCACTGACTGTATGGACTCTGTATTGCTAATCTCTGACTGCATGGCTGTGTATTGGTAATCTCTGTATGGGCTCTGTATTGGTAATCTCTGACTGTAGGGGCTCTGTATTGGTAATCACTGACTATATGGATTCTGTATTGGTAATCTCTTTATGGGCTCTGTATTGGAAATCACTGACTGTATGGACTCTGTATTGGTAATCTCTGACTGTATGGGCTCTGTATTGGGAATCTCTGACTGTATGGGCTCTGTGTTGGTAATCTCTGTATGAGCTCTGTATTGGTAATCTATGTATGGACTCTGTATTGGTAATCTCTGACTGTATGGACTCTGTATTGGCAATCTCTGACTGTATAGGTTCTGTATTGGTAATCTATTACTGTATGGTGTCTGTATTAGTAATCTCTGACTGGATGGACTCTGTATTGGTAATCTCTGACTGTATGGTGTCTGTATTGGTAATCTCTGTATGTACGGACTCTGCATTGGTAATCTCTGTATGGTCTCTGTATTGGTGATCTCTGACTGTATGGGCTCTGTATTGGTAATCTCTGTAAGGGCTCTGTATTGGTAATCTCTGACTGTATGGGCTCTGTATTGTTAATCTCTGTGTGGGCTCCGTATTGGTAATCTCCGACTGTATGGTCTCGGTTTTGGTAATCTCTGTATGGGCTCTGTATTGGCAATCTCTGACTGTATGGGCTCCGTATTGGTAATCTCTGACTGTATGGACTCTGTATTGGTAATCTCTGACTGTATGGGCTCTGTATTGGTAATCACTGACTGTATGGACTCTGTATTGGTAATCTCTTTATGGGCTCTGTATTGGTAATCACTGACTGTATGGACACCGTATTGGTAATCTCTGACTGTGTGGAATCTGCATTGGGAATCTCTGACTGTATGGGCTCTGTGTTGGTAATCTCTGTATGAGCTCTGTATTGGTAATCTCTGTATGGACTCTGTATTGGTAATCTCTGTCTGGGCTCTGTATTGGTAATCTCTGACTATATGGACTCTGTATTGGTAATCTCTGACTGTATGGACTCTGTATTGGGAAACTCTGACTGTATTGACTCTGTATTGGTAATCTCTGACTGTATGGGCTCCGTATTGATAATCTCTGAATATAAGAGCTCTGTATTGGTAATCTCTGTGTGGGCTCTGTATTGGTAATCTCTGTATGGACTCTGTATTGGTAATCTCTGTATGGGCTCTGTATTGGTAATCTCAGACTTTATGGACTCTGTATTTGTAATCTCTGACTGTATGGGCTCTGTATTGGTAATCTCTGTAAGAAGTTTAACAACACCAGGTTAAAGTCCAACAGGTTTATTTGGTAGCAAAAGCCACACAAGCTTTCGAGGCTCTGAGCCCCTTCTTCAGGTGAGTGGGAATTCTGTTCACAAACAGAACTTATAAGACACAGACTCAATTTACATGAATAATGGTTGGAATGCGAATACTTACAACTAATCCAGTCTTTAAGAAACAAAACAATGGGAGTGGAGAGAGCATCAAGACAGGCTAAAAAGATGTGTATTGTCTCCAGACAAGACAGCCAGTGAAACTCTGCAGGTCCACGCAACTGTGGGAGTTACAAATAGTGTGACATAAATTCTGATTCTAGGATCGCATGATAAAGACTCAGGAGGAAAAAAGCAGAAATATTTATGTGAAATAGTGTGACATAAACCCAATATCCCGGTTGAGGCCGTCCTTGTGTGTGCGGAACCTGGCTATCAGTTTCTGCTCCGCGACTCTGCGCTGTCGTGTGTCGCGAAGGCCGCCTTGGAGAACGCTTACCCGAATATCAGAGGCCGAATGCCCGTGACCGCTGAAGTGCTCCCCAACAGGAAGAGAACAGTCTTGCCTGGTGATTGTCGAGCGGTGTTCATTCATCCGTTGTCGCAGCGTCTGCACAGTTTCCCCAATGTACCATGCCTCGGGACATCCTTTCTTGCAGCGTATCAGGTAGACAACGTTGGCCGAGTTGCAAGAGTATGTACCGTGTACCTGGTGGATGGTGTTCTCACGTGAGATGATGGCATCTGTGTCGATGATCCGGCACGTCTTGCAGAGGTTGCTGTTGGGGAGCACTTCCTGTTGGGGAGCACTTCAGCGGTCACGGGCATTCGGCCTCTGATATTCGGGTAAGCGTTCTCCAAGGCGGCCTTCGCGACACACGACAGCGCAGAGTCGCGGAGCAGAAACTGATAGCCAGGTTCCGCACACACAAGGACGGCCTCAACCGGGATATTGGGTTTATGTCACACTATTTCACATAAATATTTCTGCTTTTTTCCTCCTGAGTCTTTATCATGCGATCCTAGAATCAGAATTTATGTCACACTATTTGTAACTCCCACAGTTGCGTGGACCTGCAGAGTTTCACTGGCTGTCTTGTCTGGAGACAATACACATCTTTTTAGCCTGTCTTGATGCTCTCTCCACTCCCATTGTTTTGTTTCTTAAAGACTGGATTAGTTGTAAGTATTCGCATTCCAACCATTATTCATGTAAATTGAGTCTGTGTCTTATAAGTTCTGTTTGTGAACAGAATTCCCACTCACCTGAAGAAGGGGCTCAGAGCCTCGAAAGCTTGTGTGGCTTTTGCTACCAAATAAACCTGTTGGACTTTAACCTGGTGTTGTTAAACTTCTTACTGTGTTTACCCCAGTCCAACGCCGGCATCTCCACATCATGGTAATCTCTGACAGTATGGGTTCTGTATTCATAATCTCTGACTGTATGGACTCTGTATTGGTAATCTCTGACTGTATGGACTCTGTATTGGTAATCCCTGACCATATGGGCTCTGTATTGGCAATCTCTGACTGTATAGGTTCTGTATTGGTAATCTATGACTGTATGGTGTCTGTATTAGTAATCTCTGACTGTATGGACTCTGTATTGGTAATCTCAGACTGTATGGTGTCTGTATTGGTAATCACTGACTGTAAGGGCTCTGTATTGGTAATCTCTGTATGGGCTCTGTATTGGTAATCTCTGTCTGTACGGACTCTGTATTGGTAATCTCTGTAACAACTGTGTATTGGTAATCTCTGACTGTATGTACTCTGTATTGGTAATCACTGACTGTATGGACTTTGTATTGGTAATCTCTGACTGTATGAACACTGTACCGGTAATCTCTGACTGTACGGACTCTGTATTAGTAATCTCTGACTCTATGGACTCTGTATTGATAATCTCTGTATGGGCTCTGTTTTGGTAATCTCTGACTGTATGGTGTCTGCATTGGTAATCTCTGACTGTATGGTGTCTGCATTGGTAATCTCTGACTGTATGGAATCTGTATTGGTAATCTCTGACTCTGTGGTGTCTGTATTGGTAATCTCTGACTGTATGGACTCTGTATTGGTAATCTCTGACCATATGGACTCTGTGTTGGTAACCTCTGACTGTATGGACTCTGTATTGGTAATCTCTGACTGTATGGACTCTGTATTGGCAATCTCTGACTTTATAGGTTCTGTATTGGTAATCTATGACTGTATGGACTCTGTATTGGTAATCTCTGACTGTATGGTGTCTGTATTGGTAATCACTGACTGTATGGGCTCTGTATTGGTAATCTCTGTATGGGCTCTGTGTTGGTAATCTCTGTATGGACTGTGTATTGTTAATCGCTGACTGTATGTACTCTGTATTGGTAATCACTGACTGTATGGATTTTGTATTGGTAATCTCTGACTGTATGAACACTGTACTGGTAATCTCTGACTGTACGGACTCTGTATTAGTAATCTCTGACTCTATGCACTCTGTATTGGTAATCTCTGTATGGGCTCTGTTTTGGTAATCTCTGACTGTATGGTGTCTGTATTGGTAATCTCTGACTGTATGGAATCTGTATTGGTAATCTCTGACTCTGTGGTGTCTGTATTGGTAATCTCTGACTGTATGGACTCTGTATTGGTAATCTCTGACCATCTGGACTCTGTGTTGGTAATCTCTGACTGTATGGACTCTGTATTGGTAATCTCTGACTGTATGGGCTCTGTATTGGTAATCACTGACTGTATGGACTCTGTATTGGTAATCTCTTTATGGGCTCTGTATTGGTAATCACTGACTGTATGGACTCTGTATTGGTAATCTCTGACTGTGTGGAATCTGTATTGGGAATCTCTGACTGTATGGGCTCTGTGTTGGTAATCTCTGTATGAGCTCTGTATTGGTAATCTCTGTATGGACTCTGTATTGGTAATCTCTGACTGTATGGACTCTGTGTTGGTAATCTCTGACTGAATGGACTCTGTATTGGTAATCTCCGACTGTATGGACTCTGTATTGGCAATCTCTGACTTTATATCATAGAAATCATAGAAATCATAGAAACCCTACAGTGCAGAAGGAGGCCATTCGGCCCATCGAGTCTGCACCGACCACAATCCCACCCACATATTTTACCCGCTAATCCCACTAACCTACGCATCACAGTACTCTAAGGGGCAATTTTTAACCTGGCCAATCAACCTAACCCGCACATCTTTGGACTGTGGGAGGAAACCGGAGCACCCGGAGGAAACCCACGCAGACACGAGGAGAATGTGCAAACTCCACACAGACAGTGACCCGAGCCGGGAATCGAACCCGGGACCCTGGAGCTGTGAAGCAGCAGTGCTAACCACTGTGC
The DNA here is from genome assembly GCF_964213995.1 of Mustelus asterias. Lineage (NCBI taxonomy): Eukaryota > Metazoa > Chordata > Chondrichthyes > Carcharhiniformes > Triakidae > Mustelus > Mustelus asterias. Next base: position 46,309,585 of record NC_135824.1, on the reverse strand, counting down.
TACCGTGCACAGTGGTTCTGTATTGGTAATCAATGACTGTATGGTGTCTGTATTAGTAATCTCTGACTGTATGGACTCTGTATTGGTAATTTCTGACTGTATGCTGTCTGTATTGGTAATCACTGACTGTATGGGCTCTGTATTGGTCATCTCTGTATGGGCTCTGCATTGGTAATGTCTGTCTGTACGGACTCTGTATTGGTAATCTCTGTATGGTCTCTGTATTGGTGATCTCTGACTGTATGGGCTCTGTATTGGTAATCTCTGTAAGGGCTCTGTCTTGGTAATCTCTGACTGTATGGGCTCTGTATTGGTAATCTCTGATTGTATGGGCTCTGTACTGGTAATCTCTGACTGCATGGCTGTGTATTGGTAATCTCTGTCTGGGCTCTGTATTGGTAAACTCTGACTATATGGACTCTGTATTGGTAATCTCTGACTGTATGGACTCTGTATTGGGAAACTCTGACTGTATTGACTCTGTATTGGTAATCTCTGACTGTATGGGCTCCGTATTGATAATCTCTGAATATAAGAGCTCTGTATTGGTAATCTCTGTGTGGGCTCTGTATTGGTAATCTCTGTATGGACTCTGTATTGGTAATCTCTGACTGTATGGGCTCTGTATTGGTAATCTCAGACATTATGGACTCTGTATTTGTAATCTCTGACTGTATGGGCTCTGTATTGGTAATCTCTGACAGTATGGGTTCTGTATTCATAATCTCTGACTGTATGGACTCTGTATTGGTAATCTCTGACAGTATGGACTCTGTATGGCAATCTCTGACTGTATAGGTTCTGTATTGGTAATCTATGACTGTATGGTGTCTGTATTAGTAATCTCTGACTGTATGGACTCTGTATTGGTAATCTCTGACTGTATGGTGTCAGTATTGGTAATCACTTACTGTATGGGCTCTGTATTGGTAATGTCTGTATGGGCTCTGTATTGGTAATCTCTGTCTGTACGGACTCTGTATTGGTAATCTCTGTAACAACTGTGTATTGGTAATCTCTGACTGTATGTACTCTGTATTGGTAATCACTGACTGTATGGACTTTGTATTGGTAATCTCTGACTGTATGAACACTGTACTGGTAATCTCTGACTGTACGGACTCTGTATTAGTAATCTCTGACTCTATGGACTCTGTATTGATAATCTCTGTATGGGCTCTGTTTTGGTAATCTCTGACTGTATGGTGTCTGCATTGGTAATCTCTGACTGTATGGAATCTGTATTGGTAATCTCTGACTCTGTGGTGTCTGTATTGGTAATCTCTGACTGTATGGACTCTGTATTGGTAATCTCTGACCATATGGACTCTGTGTTGGTAACCTCTGACTGTATGGACTCTGTATTGGTAATCTCTGACTGTATGGACTCTGTATTGGCAATCTCTGACTTTATAGGTTCTGTATTGGTAATCTATGACTGTATGGACTCTGTATTGGTAATCTCTGACTGTATGGTGTCTGTATTGGTAATCACTGATTGTATGGGCTCTGTATTGGTAATCTCTGTATGGGCTCTGTATTGGTAATCTCTGTATGTACTGTGTATTGTTAATCGCTGACTGTATGTACTCTGTATTGGTAATCACTGACTGTATGGATTTTGTATTGGTAATCTCTGACTGTATGAACACTGTACTGGTAATCTCTGACTGTACGGACTCTGTATTAGTAATGTCTGACTCTATGCACTCTGTATTGGTAATCTCTGTATGGGCTCTGTTTTGGTAATCTCTGACTGTATGGTGTCTGTATTGGTAATCTCTGACTGTATGGAATCTGTATTGGTAATCTCTGACTCTGTGGTGTCTGTATTGGTAATCTCTGACTGTATGGACTCTGTATTGGTAATCTCTGACCATCTGGACTCTGTGTTGGTAATCTTTGACTGTATGGACTCTGTATTGGTAATCTCTGACTGTATGGGCTCTGTATTGGTAATCACTGACTGTATGGACTCTGTATTGGTAATCTCTTTATGGGCTCTGTATTGGTAATCACTGACTGTATGGACTCTGTATTGGTAATCTCTGACTGTGTGGAATCTGTATTGGGAATCTCTGACTGTATGGGCTCTGTGTTGGTAATCTCTGTATGGACTCTGTATTGGTAATCTCTGACTGTATGGACTCTGTATTGGCAATCTCTGACTGTATAGGTTCTGTATTGGTAATCTATGACTGTATGGTGTCTGTATTAGTAATCTCTGACTGTATGGACTCTGTATTGGTAATCTCTGACTGTATGGTGTCTGTATTGGTAATCACTGACTGTATGGGCTCTGGATTGGTAATCTCTGTATGGGCTCTGTATTGGTAATCTCTGTCTGTACGGACTCTGCATTGGTAATCTCTGTATGGACTCTGTATTGGTAATCTCTGACCATATGGACTCTGTGTTGGTAATCTCTGACTGTATGGACTCTGTATTGGTAATCTCTGACTGTATGGACTCTGCATTGGCAATCTCTGACTGTATAGGTTCTGTATTGGTAATCTATGACTGTATGGTGTCTGTATTAGTAATCTCTGACTGTATGGACTCTGTATTGGTAATCTCTGACTGTATGGTGTCTGTATTGGTAATCACTGACTGTATGGGCTCTGTATTGGTAATCTCTATATGGGCTCTGCATTGGTAATCTCTGTCTGTACGGACTCTGTATTGGTAATCTCTGTATGGTCTCTGTATTGGTGATCTCTGACTGTATGGGCTCTGTATTGGTAATCTCTGACTGTATGGGCTCTGTATTGGTAATCTCTGACTGTATGGGCTCTGTATTGTTAATCTCTGTGTGGGCTCCGTATTGGTAATCTCCAACTGTATGGTCTCGGTTTTGGTAATCTCTGTATGGGCTCTGTATTGGCAATCACTGACTGTATGGGCTCTGTATTGGTAATCTCTGACTGTATGGACTCTGTATTGGTAATCTCTGACTGTATGGATTCTGTATTGGTAATCTCTGACTGCATGGCTGTGTATTGGTAATCTCTGTATGGGCTCTGTATTGGTAATCTCTGACTGTATGGGCTCTGTATTGGTAATCACTGACTGTATGGACTCTGTATTGGTAATCTCTTTATGGGCTCTGTATTGGTAATCACTGACTGGATGGACTCTGTATTGGTAATCTCTGACTGTGTGGAATCTGTATTGGGAATCTCTGACTGTATGGGCTCTGTGTTGGTAATCTCTGTATGAGCTCTGTATTGGTAATCTCTGTATGGACTCTGTATTGGTAATCTCTGACTGTATGGACTCTGTATTGGCATTCTCTGACTGTATAGGTTCCGTATTGGTAATCTATGACTGTATGGTGTCTGTATTAGTAATCTCTGACTGTATGGACTCTGTATTGGTAATCTCTGACTCTATGGTGTCTGTATTGGTAATCACTGACTGTATGTGCTCTGGATTGGTAATCTCTGTATGGGCTCTGTATTGGTAATCTCTGTCTGTACGGACTCTGCATTGGTAATCTCTGTATGGTCTCTGTATTGGTGATCTCTGACTGTATGGGCTCTGTATTGGTAATCTCTGTAATGGCTCTGTATTGGTAATCTCTGACTGTATGGGCTCTGTATTGTTAATCTCTGTGTGGGCTCCGTATTGGTAATCTCCAACTGTATGGTCTCGGTTTTGGTAATCTCTGTATGGGCTCTGTATTGGCAATCTCTGACTCTATGTGCTCTGTATTGGTAAACTCTGACTGTATGGACTCTGTATTGGTAATCTCTGACCATCTGAACTCTGTGTTGGTAATCTTTGACTGTATGGACTCTGTATTGGTAATCTCTGACTGTATGGGCTCTGTATTGGTAATCACTGACTGTATGGACTCTGTATTGGTAATCTCTTTATGGGCTCTGTATTGGTAATCACTGACTGTATGGACTCTGTATTGGTAATCTCTGACTGTGTGGAATCTGTATTGGGAATCTCTGACTGTATGGGCTCTGTGTTGGTAATCTCTGTATGAGCTCTGTATTGGTAATCTCTGTATGGACTCTGTATTGGTAATCTCTGACTGTATGGACTCTGTATTGGCAATCTCTGACTGTATAGGTTCTGTATTGGTAATCTATGACTGTATGGTGTCTGTATTAGTAATCTCTGACTGTATGGACTCTGTATTGGTAATCTCTGACTGTATGGTGTCTGTATTGGTAATCACTGACTGTATGGGCTCTGGATTGGTAATCTCTGTATGGGCTCTGTATTGGTAATCTCTGTCTGTACGGACTCTGCATTGGTAATCTCTGTATGGACTCTGTATTGGTAATCTCTGACCATATGGACTCTGTGTTGGTAATCTCTGACTGTATGGACTCTGTATTGGTAATCTCTGACTGTATGGACTCTGCATTGGCAATCTCTGACTGTATAGGTTCTGTATTGGTAATCTATGACTGTATGGTGTCTGTATTAGTAATCTCTGACTGTATGGACTCTGTATTGGTAATCTCTGACTGTATGGTGTCTGTATTGGTAATCACTGACTGTATGGGCTCTGTATTGGTAATCTCTATATGGGCTCTGCATTGGTAATCTCTGTCTGTACGGACTCTGTATTGGTAATCTCTGTATGGTCTCTGTATTGGTGATCTCTGACTGTATGGGCTCTGTATTGGTAATCTCTGACTGTATGGGCTCTGTATTGGTAATCTCTGACTGTATGGGCTCTGTATTGTTAATCTCTGTGTGGGCTCCGTATTGGTAATCTCCAACTGTATGGTCTCGGTTTTGGTAATCTCTGTATGGGCTCTGTATTGGCAATCACTGACTGTATGGGCTCTGTATTGGTAATCTCTGACTGTATGGACTCTGTATTGGTAATCTCTGACTGTATGGATTCTGTATTGGTAATCTCTGACCGCATTGCTGTGTATTGGTAATCTCTGTATGGGCTCTGTATTGGTAATCTCTGACTGTATGGGCTCTGTATTGGTAATCACTGACTGTATGGACTCTGTATTGGTAATCTCTTTATGGGCTCTGTATTGGTAATCACTGACTGTATGGATTCTGTATTGGTAATCTCTGACTGTGTGGAATCTGTATTGGGAATCTCTGACTGTATGGGCTCTGTGTTGGTAATCTCTGTATGAGCTCTGTATTGGTAATCTCTGTATGGACTCTGTATTGGTAATCTCTGACTGTATGGACTCTGTATTGGCAATCTCTGACTGTATAGGTTCCGTATTGGTAATCTATGACTGTATGGTGTCTGCATTAGTAATCTCTGACTGTATGGACTCTGTATTGGTAATCTCTGACTCTATGGTGTCTGTATTGGTAATCACTGACTGTATGGGCTCTGGATTGGTAATCTCTGTATGGGCTCTGTATTGGTAATCTCTGTCTGTACGGACTCTGCATTGGTAATCTCTGTATGGTCTCTGTATTGGTGATCTCTGACTGTATGGGCTCTGTATTGGTAATCTCTGTAATGGCTCTGTATTGGTAATCTCTGACTGTATGGGCTCTGTATTGTTAATCTCTGTGTGGGCTCCGTATTGGTAATCTCCAACTGTCTGGTCTCGGTTTTGGTAATCTCTGTATGGGCTCTGTATTGGCAATCTCTGACTCTATGTGCTCTGTATTGGTAAACTCTGACTGTATGGACTCTGTATTGGTAATCTCTGACTGCATGGGCTCTGTATTGGTAATCACTGACTGTATGGACTCTGTATTGGTAATCTCTTTATGGGCTCTGTATTGGTAATCACTGACTGTATGGACTCTGTATTGGTAATCACTGACTGTGTGGAATCTGTATTGGGAATCTCTGACTGTATGGGCTCTGTGTTGGTAATCTCTGTATGAGCTCTGTATTGGTAATCTCTGTCTGGGCTCTGTATTGGTAATCTCTGACTTTCTGGACTCTGGATTGGTAATCTGCGACTGTATGGGCTCCGTATTGATAATCTCTGAATATACGAGCTCTGTATTGGTAATCTCTGTGTGGGCTCTGTATTGGTAATCTCTGTATGGACTCTGTATTGGTAATCTCTGTATGGGCTCTGTATTGGTAATCTCAGACTTTATGGACTCTGTATTTGTAATCTCTGACTGTATGGGCTCCGTATTGGTAATCTCTGACAGTATGCGTTCTGTATTCATAATCTCTGACTGTATGGACTCTGTATTGGTAATCTCTGACTGTATGGACTCTGTATTGGTAATCTCTGACCATATGGACTCTGTGTTGGTAATCTCTGACTGTATGGACTCTGTATTGGTAATCTCTGACTGTATGGACTCTGTATTGGCAATGTCTGACTGTATGGGCTCTGTATTGGTAATCTCTGTAAGGGCTCTGTATTGGTAATCTCTGACTGTATGGGCTCTGTATTGTTAATCTCTGTGTGGGCTCCGTATTGGTAATCTCCAACTGTATGGTCTCGGTTTTGGTAATCTCTGTATGGGCTCTGTATTGGCAATCTCTGACTCTATGTGCTCTGTATTGGTATTCTCTGACTGTATGGACTCTGTATTGGTAATCTCTGACTGTATGGGCTCTGTATTGGTAATCACTGACTGTATAGACTCTGTATTGGTAATCTCTGACTGTATGGACTCTGTATTGGTAATCTCTGACCATATGGACTCTGTGTTGGTAATCTCTGACTGTATGGACTCTGTATTGGTAATCTCTGACTGTATGGACTCTGTATTGGCAATGTCTGACTGTATGGGCTCTGTATTGGTAATCTCTGTAAGGGCTCTGTATTGGTAATCTCTGACTGTATGGGCTCTGTATTGTTAATCTCTGTGTGGGCTCCGTATTGGTAATCTCCAACTGTATGGTCTCGGTTTTGGTAATCTCTGTATGGGCTCTGTATTGGCAATCTCTGACTCTATGTGCTCTGTATTGGTAATCTCTGACTGTATGGACTCTGTATTGGTAATCTCTGACTGTATGGGCTCTGTATTGGTAATCACTGACTGTATGGACTCTGTCTTGGTAATCTCTTTATGGGCTCTGTATTGGTAATCACTGACTGTATGGACTCTGTATTGGTAATCTCTGACTGTGTGGAATCTGTCTTGGGAATCTCTGACTGTATGGGCTCTGTGTTGGTAATCTCTGTATGAGCTCTGTATTGGTAATCTCTGTCTGGGCTCTGTATTGGTAATCGCTGACTATATGGACTCTGTATTGGTAGCCTCTGACTGTATGTGCTCCGTATTGATAATCTCTGAATATAAGAGCTCTGTATTGGTAATCTCTGTGTGGGCTCTGTATTGGTAATCGCTGTATGGACTCTGTATTGGTAATCTCTGTATGGGCTCTGTATTGGTAATCTCAGACTTTATGGACTCTGTATTTGTAATATCTGACTGTATGGGCTCTGTATTGGTAATCTCTGACAGTATGGGTTCTGTATTCATAATCTCTGACTGTATGGACTCTGTATTGGTAATCTCTGACTGTATGGACTCTGTATTGGTAATCTCTGTGTGGGCTCTGTTTTGGTAATCTCTGTATGGACTCTGTATTGGTAATCTCTGTCTGGGCTCTGTATTGGTAATCTCAGACTTTATGGACTCTGTATTTGTAATCTCTGACTGTATGGGCTCTGTATTGGTAATCTCTGACAGTATGGGTTCTGTATTCATAATCTCTGACTGTATGGACTCTGTATTGGTAATCTCTGACTGTATGGACTCTGTATTGGCAATCTCTGACTGTATAGGTTCTGTATTGGTAATCTATGACTGTATGGTGTCTGTATTAGTAATCTCTGACTGTATGGACTCTGTATTGGTAATCTCTGACTGTATGGTGGCTGTATTGGTAATCACTGACTGTATGGGCTCTGTATTGGTAATCTCTGTATGGGCTCTGCATTGGTAATCTCTGTCTGTACGGACTCTGTATTGGTAATCTCTGTATGGTCTCTGTATTGGTGATCTCTGACTGTATGGGCTCTGTATTGGTAATCTCTGTAAGGGCTCTGTCTTGGTAATCTCTGACTGTATGAGCTCTGTATTGGTAATCTCTGACTGTATGGGCTCTGTATTGGTAATCTCTGACAGTATGGGTTCTGTATTCATAATCTCTGACTGTATGGACTCTGTATTGGTAATCTCTGACTGTATGGACTCTGTATTGGTAATCTCTGACCATATGGACTCTGTGTTGGTAATCTCTGACTGTATGGACTGTGTATTGGCAATCTCTGACTGTATAGGTTCTGTATTGGTAATCTATGACTGTATGGTGTCTGTATTAGTAATCTCTGACTGTATGGACTCTGTATTGGTAACCTCTGATTGTATGGTGTCTGTATTGGTAATCTCTGTATGGGCTCTGTATTGGTAATCTCTGTCTGTACGGACTCTGTATTGGTAATCTCTGTATGGACTGTGTATTGGTAATCTCTGTCTGTATGTACTCTGCATTGGTAATCTCTGACTGTATGGACTCTGTATTCGAAATCTCTGTATGGACTCTGTATTGGTAATCTCTGTATGGGCTCTGTATTGGTAATCTCCGACTGTATGGGCTCTGTATTGGTAATCTCTGACTGTACGGACTCTGTATTGGTAATCACTGTATGGACTCTGTATTGGTAATCACTGACTGTATGTACTCTGTATTGTTAATCTCTGACAGTATGGTGTCTGTATTCGTAAACTCTGACTGTATGGACTCTGTATTGGTAATCTCTGACTGTATGGACTTTGTATTGGTAATCACTGACTGTATGGACTTTGTATTGGTAATCTCTGACTGTATGAACACTGTACTGCTAATCTCTGACTGTACGGACTCTGTATTAGTAATCTCTGACTCTATGGACTCTGTATTGGTAATCTCTGTATGGGCTCTGTATTGGTAATCTCTGACTGTATGGAATCTGTATTGGTAATCTCCGACTCTGTGGTGTCTGTATTGGTAATCTCTGACTGTATGGACTCTGTATTGGTAATCTCTGACTGTATGGACTCTGTATTGGTAATCCCTGACTGTATGGTGTCTGTATTGGTAATCACTGACTGTATGGGCTCTGTATTGGTAATCTCTGTAATGGCTCTGTATTGGTAATCTCTGACTGTATGGGCTCTGTATTGTTAATCTCTGTGTGGGCTCCGTATTGGTAATCTCCAACTGTCTGGTCTCGGTTTTGGTAATCTCTGTATGGGCTCTGTATTGGCAATCTCTGACTCTATGTGCTCTGTATTGGTAAACTCTGACTGTATGGACTCTGTATTGGTAATCTCTGACTGCATGGGCTCTGTATTGGTAATCACTGACTGTATGGACTCTGTATTGGTAATCTCTTTATGGGCTCTGTATTGGTAATCACTGACTGTATGGACTCTGTATTGGTAATCACTGACTGTGTGGAATCTGTATTGGGAATCTCTGACTGTATGGGCTCTGTGTTGGTAATCTCTGTATGAGCTCTGTATTGGTAATCTCTGTCTGGGCTCTGTATTGGTAATCTCTGACTTTCTGGACTCTGGATTGGTAATCTGCGACTGTATGGGCTCCGTATTGATAATCTCTGAATATACGAGCTCTGTATTGGTAATCTCTGTGTGGGCTCTGTATTGGTAATCTCTGTATGGACTCTGTATTGGTAATCTCTGTATGGGCTCTGTATTGGTAATCTCAGACTTTATGGACTCTGTATTTGTAATCTCTGACTGTATGGGCTCCGTATTGGTAATCTCTGACAGTATGCGTTCTGTATTCATAATCTCTGACTGTATGGACTCTGTATTGGTAATCTCTGACTGTATGGACTCTGTATTGGTAATCTCTGACCATACGGACTCTGTGTTGGTAATCTCTGACTGTATGGACTCTGTATTGGTAATCTCTGACTGTATGGACTCTGTATTGGCAATGTCTGACTGTATGGGCTCTGTATTGGTAATCTCTGTAAGGGCTCTGTATTGGTAATCTCTGACTGTATGGGCTCTGTATTGTTAATCTCTGTGTGGGCTCCGTATTGGTAATCTCCAACTGTATGGTCTCGGTTTTGGTAATCTCTGTATGGGCTCTGTATTGGCAATCTCTGACTCTATGTGCTCTGTATTGGTATTCTCTGACTGTATGGACTCTGTATTGGTAATCTCTGACTGTATGGGCTCTGTATTGGTAATCACTGACTGTATAGACTCTGTATTGGTAATCTCTGACTGTATGGACTCTGTATTGGTAATCTCTGACCATATGGACTCTGTGTTGGTAATCTCTGACTGTATGGACTCTGTATTGGTAATCTCTGACTGTATGGACTCTGTATTGGCAATGTCTGACTGTATGGGCTCTGTATTGGTAATCTCTGTAAGGGCTCTGTATTGGTAATCTCTGACTGTATGGGCTCTGTATTGTTAATCTCTGTGTGGGCTCCGTATTGGTAATCTCCAACTGTATGGTCTCGGTTTTGGTAATCTCTGTATGGGCTCTGTATTGGCAATCTCTGACTCTATGTGCTCTGTATTGGTAATCTCTGACTGTATGGACTCTGTATTGGTAATCTCTGACTGTATGGGCTCTGTATTGGTAATCACTGACTGTATGGACTCTGTCTTGGTAATCTCTTTATGGGCTCTGTATTGGTAATCACTGACTGTATGGACTCTGTATTGGTAATCTCTGACTGTGTGGAATCTGTCTTGGGAATCTCTGACTGTATGGGCTCTGTGTTGGTAATCTCTGTATGAGCTCTGTATTGGTAATCTCTGTCTGGGCTCTGTATTGGTAATCGCTGACTATATGGACTCTGTATTGGTAGCCTCTGACTGTATGTGCTCCGTATTGATAATCTCTGAATATAAGAGCTCTGTATTGGTAATCTCTGTGTGGGCTCTGTATTGGTAATCGCTGTATGGACTCTGTATTGGTAATCTCTGTATGGGCTCTGTATTGGTAATCTCAGACTTTATGGACTCTGTATTTGTAATATCTGACTGTATGGGCTCTGTATTGGTAATCTCTGACAGTATGGGTTCTGTATTCATAATCTCTGACTGTATGGACTCTGTATTGGTAATCTCTGACTGTATGGACTCTGTATTGGTAATCTCTGTGTGGGCTCTGTTTTGGTAATCTCTGTATGGACTCTGTATTGGTAATCTCTGTCTGGGCTCTGTATTGGTAATCTCAGACTTTATGGACTCTGTATTTGTAATCTCTGACTGTATGGGCTCTGTATTGGTAATCTCTGACAGTATGGGTTCTGTATTCATAATCTCTGACTGTATGGACTCTGTATTGGTAATCTCTGACTGTATGGACTCTGTATTGGCAATCTCTGACTGTATAGGTTCTGTATTGGTAATCTATGACTGTATGGTGTCTGTATTAGTAATCTCTGACTGTATGGACTCTGTATTGGTAATCTCTGACTGTATGGTGGCTGTATTGGTAATCACTGACTGTATGGGCTCTGTATTGGTAATCTCTGTATGGGCTCTGCATTGGTAATCTCTGTCTGTACGGACTCTGTATTGGTAATCTCTGTATGGTCTCTGTATTGGTGATCTCTGACTGTATGGGCTCTGTATTGGTAATCTCTGTAAGGGCTCTGTCTTGGTAATCTCTGACTGTATGAGCTCTGTATTGGTAATCTCTGACTGTATGGGCTCTGTATTGGTAATCTCTGACAGTATGGGTTCTGTATTCATAATCTCTGACTGTATGGACTCTGTATTGGTAATCTCTGACTGTATGGACTCTGTATTGGTAATCTCTGACCATATGGACTCTGTGTTGGTAATCTCTGACTGTATGGACTGTGTATTGGCAATCTCTGACTGTATAGGTTCTGTATTGGTAATCTATGACTGTATGGTGTCTGTATTAGTAATCTCTGACTGTATGGACTCTGTATTGGTAACCTCTGATTGTATGGTGTCTGTATTGGTAATCTCTGTATGGGCTCTGTATTGGTAATCTCTGTCTGTACGGACTCTGTATTGGTAATCTCTGTATGGACTGTGTATTGGTAATCTCTGTCTGTATGTACTCTGCATTGGTAATCTCTGACTGTATGGACTCTGTATTCGAAATCTCTGTATGGACTCTGTATTGGTAATCTCTGTATGGGCTCTGTATTGGTAATCTCCGACTGTATGGGCTCTGTATTGGTAATCTCTGACTGTATGGACTCTGTATTGGTAATCTCTGACCATACGGACTCTGTGTTGGTAATCTCTGACTGTATGGACTCTGTATTGGTAATCTCTGACTGTATGGACTCTGTATTGGCAATGTCTGACTGTATGGGCTCTGTATTGGTAATCTCTGTAAGGGCTCTGTATTGGTAATCTCTGACTGTATGGGCTCTGTATTGTTAATCTCTGTGTGGGCTCCGTATTGGTAATCTCCAACTGTATGGTCTCGGTTTTGGTAATCTCTGTATGGGCTCTGTATTGGCAATCTCTGACTCTATGTGCTCTGTATTGGTATTCTCTGACTGTATGGACTCTGTATTGGTAATCTCTGACTGTATGGGCTCTGTATTGGTAATCACTGACTGTATAGACTCTGTATTGGTAATCTCTGACTGTATGGACTCTGTATTGGTAATCTCTGACCATATGGACTCTGTGTTGGTAATCTCTGACTGTATGGACTCTGTATTGGTAATCTCTGACTGTATGGACTCTGTATTGGCAATGTCTGACTGTATGGGCTCTGTATTGGTAATCTCTGTAAGGGCTCTGTATTGGTAATCTCTGACTGTATGGGCTCTGTATTGTTAATCTCTGTGTGGGCTCCGTATTGGTAATCTCCAACTGTATGGTCTCGGTTTTGGTAATCTCTGTATGGGCTCTGTATTGGCAATCTCTGACTCTATGTGCTCTGTATTGGTAATCTCTGACTGTATGGACTCTGTATTGGTAATCTCTGACTGTATGGGCTCTGTATTGGTAATCACTGACTGTATGGACTCTGTCTTGGTAATCTCTTTATGGGCTCTGTATTGGTAATCACTGACTGTATGGACTCTGTATTGGTAATCTCTGACTGTGTGGAATCTGTCTTGGGAATCTCTGACTGTATGGGCTCTGTGTTGGTAATCTCTGTATGAGCTCTGTATTGGTAATCTCTGTCTGGGCTCTGTATTGGTAATCGCTGACTATATGGACTCTGTATTGGTAGCCTCTGACTGTATGTGCTCCGTATTGATAATCTCTGAATATAAGAGCTCTGTATTGGTAATCTCTGTGTGGGCTCTGTATTGGTAATCGCTGTATGGACTCTGTATTGGTAATCTCTGTATGGGCTCTGTATTGGTAATCTCAGACTTTATGGACTCTGTATTTGTAATATCTGACTGTATGGGCTCTGTATTGGTAATCTCTGACAGTATGGGTTCTGTATTCATAATCTCTGACTGTATGGACTCTGTATTGGTAATCTCTGACTGTATGGACTCTGTATTGGTAATCTCTGTGTGGGCTCTGTTTTGGTAATCTCTGTATGGACTCTGTATTGGTAATCTCTGTCTGGGCTCTGTATTGGTAATCTCAGACTTTATGGACTCTGTATTTGTAATCTCTGACTGTATGGGCTCTGTATTGGTAATCTCTGACAGTATGGGTTCTGTATTCATAATCTCTGACTGTATGGACTCTGTATTGGTAATCTCTGACTGTATGGACTCTGTATTGGCAATCTCTGACTGTATAGGTTCTGTATTGGTAATCTATGACTGTATGGTGTCTGTATTAGTAATCTCTGACTGTATGGACTCTGTATTGGTAATCTCTGACTGTATGGTGGCTGTATTGGTAATCACTGACTGTATGGGCTCTGTATTGGTAATCTCTGTATGGGCTCTGCATTGGTAATCTCTGTCTGTACGGACTCTGTATTGGTAATCTCTGTATGGTCTCTGTATTGGTGATCTCTGACTGTATGGGCTCTGTATTGGTAATCTCTGTAAGGGCTCTGTCTTGGTAATCTCTGACTGTATGAGCTCTGTATTGGTAATCTCTGACTGTATGGGCTCTGTATTGGTAATCTCTGACAGTATGGGTTCTGTATTCATAATCTCTGACTGTATGGACTCTGTATTGGTAATCTCTGACTGTATGGACTCTGTATTGGTAATCTCTGACCATATGGACTCTGTGTTGGTAATCTCTGACTGTATGGACTGTGTATTGGCAATCTCTGACTGTATAGGTTCTGTATTGGTAATCTATGACTGTATGGTGTCTGTATTAGTAATCTCTGACTGTATGGACTCTGTATTGGTAACCTCTGATTGTATGGTGTCTGTATTGGTAATCTCTGTATGGGCTCTGTATTGGTAATCTCTGTCTGTACGGACTCTGTATTGGTAATCTCTGTATGGACTGTGTATTGGTAATCTCTGTCTGTATGTACTCTGCATTGGTAATCTCTGACTGTATGGACTCTGTATTCGAAATCTCTGTATGGACTCTGTATTGGTAATCTCTGTATGGGCTCTGTATTGGTAATCTCCGACTGTATGGGCTCTGTATTGGTAATCTCTGACTGTACGGACTCTGTATTGGTAATCACTGTATGGACTCTGTATTGGTAATCACTGACTGTATGTACTCTGTATTGTTAATCTCTGACAGTATGGTGTCTGTATTCGTAAACTCTGACTGTATGGACTCTGTATTGGTAATCTCTGACTGTATGGACTTTGTATTGGTAATCACTGACTGTATGGACTTTGTATTGGTAATCTCTGACTGTATGAACACTGTACTGCTAATCTCTGACTGTACGGACTCTGTATTAGTAATCTCTGACTCTATGGACTCTGTATTGGTAATCTCTGTATGGGCTCTGTATTGGTAATCTCTGACTGTATGGAATCTGTATTGGTAATCTCCGACTCTGTGGTGTCTGTATTGGTAATCTCTGACTGTATGGACTCTGTATTGGTAATCTCTGACTGTATGGACTCTGTATTGGTAATCCCTGACTGTATGGTGTCTGTATTGGTAATCACTGACTGTATGGGCTCTGTATTGGTAATCTCTGTATGGGCTCTCTATTGGTAATCTCTGTCTGTGCGGACTCTGTATTGGTAATCTCTGTATGGACTGTGTATTGGTAATCTCTGACTGTATGTTCTCTGTATTGGTAATCACTACTGTATGGACTTTGTATTGGTAATCTCTGACTGTATGAACACTGTACTGGTAATCTCTGACTGTACGGACTCTGTATTAGTAATCTCTGACTCTATGGACTCTGTACTGGAAATCTCTATATGGGCTCTGTTTTGGTAATCTCTGACTGTATGGTGTCTGTATTGGTAATCTCTGACTGTATGGAAACTGTATTGGTAATCTCTGACTCTGTGGTGTCTGTATTGGTAATCTCCGACTGCATGGGCTCTGCATTGGAAATCTCTGTTTGGGCTATGTATTGGCAATCTCTGACTGTACGGTCTCTGTGTTGGTAATCTCTGTATGGACTCTGTATTGGTAATCTCTGCATGGGCTCTGTATTGGTAATCTCTGACTGTACGGACTCTGTATTGGTAATCTCTGTATGGGCTCTGTATTTGAAATCTCTGACTGTATCGACTCTGTATTGGTAATCTCTGTATCTGCTCTGTCTTGGTAATCTCTGACTGTGTGGACTCTGTATTGGTAATCTCTGTCTGGGCTCTGTATTGGTAATCTCTGTCTGTACGGACTATGTATTGGTAATCTCTGTATGGACAGTGTATTGGTAATCTCTGCATGGGCTCTGTATTGGTAATCTCTGACTGTACCGACTCTGTATTGGTTATCTCTGTATGGGCTCTGTATTGGTAATCTCTGACTGTATGGACTCTGTATTGGTAATTGCTGACTGTATGGGTTTTGTATTGGTAATCTCTGACTGTTTGTTCTCTGCATTGGTAATCTCTGTATGGACTCTGTCTTGGTAATCTCTGACTGTTTGGACTCTGTATTGGCAATCATTGACTGTATGGACTCTGTATTGGTAATCTCTGACTGTATGGGCTCTGTATTGGTAATCTCTGTATGGGCTCTGTATTGGTAATCACTGACTGTATGGACTCTGTATTGGTAATCTGTGACTGTATGGACTATGTATTGGGAAACTCTGGCTGTATTGACTCTGTATTGGTAATCTCTGATTGTATGTGCTCCGTATTGATAACCTCTGAATATAAGGGCTCTGTATTGGTAATCTCTGTGTGGGCTCTGTATTGGTAATCTCTGTCTCGACTCTGTATTGGTAATCTCCGTATGGGCTATGTGTTGGTAATCTCTGACTGTTTGGACTCTGTATTGGTAATCTCTGACTGTATGGTGTCTGTATTGGTAATCACTGACTGTATGGGCTCTGTATTGGTAATCTCTGTATGGGCTCTGTATTGGTAATCTCTGTCTGTACGGACTCTGTATTGGTAATCTCTGTAACAACTGTGTATTGGTAATCTCTGACAGTATGGGTTCTGTATTGGTAATCACTGACTGTATGGAATCTGTATTGGCAATCTCTGACTGTATGGACTCTGTATTGGTAATCTCTGACTGTATGGTCTCTGTATTGGTTATCTCTGACTCTATGGACACTGTATTGGTAATCTCTCTATGGGCTCTGTATTGGGAATCTCTGACTGTATGGTGTCTGTATTGGTAACCTCTGACTGTATGGACTCTGTATTGGTCATCTCTGATTGTATGGAATCTGTATTGGTAATCTCTGACTGCATGGCTGTGTATTGGTAATCTCTGTATGGGCTCTGTATTGGTAATCTCTGACTGTTTGGACTCTGTATTGGTAATCTCTGACTGTATGGTGTCTGTATTGGTAATCACTGACTGTATGGGCTCTGTATTGGTAATCTCTGTATGGGCTCTGTTTTGGTAATCTCTGACTGTATGGTGTCTGTATTGGTAATCTCTGACTGTATGGAATCTGTACTGGTAATCTCTGACTCTGTGGTGTCTGTATTGGTAATCTCTGACTGTATGGACTCTGTATTGGTAATCTCTGACCATATGGACTCTGTGTTGGTAATCTCTGACTTTATGGACTCTGTATTGGTAATCTCTGACTGTATGGACTCTGTATTGGCAATCTCTGACTGTATAGGTTCTGTATTGGTAATCTATGACTGTATGGTGTCTGTAATTGGTAATCTCTGACTGTATGGACTCTGTATTGGTAATCCCTGACTGTATGGTGTCTGTATTGGTAATCACTGACTGTGTGGGCTCTGTATTGGTAATCTCTGTATGGGCTCTGTATTGGTAATCTCTGCCTGTACGGACTCTGTATTGGTAATCTCTGTATGGTCTCTGTATTGGTGATCTCTGACTGTATGGGCTCTGTATTGGTAATCTCTGTAAGGGCTCTGTCTTGGTAATCTCTGACTGTATGGGCTTTGTATTGGTAATCTCTGACTGTATGGGGTCTGTATTGTTAATCTCTGTGTGGGCTCCGTATTGGTAATCTCTGTATCGACTCTGTATTGGTAATCTCTGTATGGGCTATGTATTGGTAATCACTGACTGTATGGACTCTGTATTGGTAATCTCTGACTGTATGGGCTCTGTATTGGTAATCTCTGACAGTATGGGTTCTGTATTGGTACTCTCTGACTGTATGGACTCTGTATTGGTAATCTCTGACTGTATGGACTCTGCATTGGTAATCTCTGACTGTATGGTCTCTGTATTGGTTATCTCTGACTCTATGGACGCTGTATTGGTAATCTCACTATGGGCTCTGTATTGGGAATCTCTGACTGTATGGTGTCTGTATTGGTAACCTCTGACTGTATGGACTCTGTATTGGTCATCTCTGATTGTATGGAATCTGTATTGATAATCACTACTGTATGGGCTCTGTCTTGGTAATCTCTGACTGTATGGACTCTGTATTGGTAATCTCTGACTGTATGGACTCTGTATTGGTAATCTCTGACTGCATGGCTGTGTATTGGTAATCTCTGTATGGGCTCTGTATTGGTAATCTCTGACTGTTTGGACTCTGTATTGGTAATCTCTGACTGTATGGTGTCTGTATTGGTAATCACTGACTGTATGGGCTCTGTATTGGTAATCTCTGTACGGACTGTGTATTGGTAATCTCTGTCTGTACGGACTCTGTATTGGTAATCTCTGTACGGACTGTGTATTGGTAATCTCTGACTGTATGTACTCTGTATTGGTAATCTCTGACTGTACGGACTCTGTATTAGTAATCTCTGACTGTATGGACTCTGTATTGGTAATCTCTGTATGGGCTCTGTTTTGGTAATCTCTGACTGTATGGTGTCTCTATTGGTAATCTCTGACTGTATGGAATCTGTATTGGTAATCTCTGACTCAGTGGTGTCTGTATTGGTAATCTCTGACTGTATGGACTCTGTATTGGTAATCTCTGACCATATGGACTCTGTGTTGGTAATCTCTGACTGTATGGACTCTGTATTGGTAATCTCTGACTGTATGGACTCTGTATTGGCAATCTCTGACTGTAGAGGTTCTGTATTGGTAATCTATGACTGTATGGTGTCTGTATTGGTAATCTCTGACTGTATGGACTCTGTATTGGTAATCCCTGACTGTATGGTGTCTGTATTGGTAATCACTGACTGTTTGGGCTCTGTATTGGTAATTTCTGTATGGGCTCTGTATTGGTAATCTCTGTCTGTACAGACTCTGTATTGGTAATCTCTGTATGGACTGTGTATTGGTAATCTCTGACTGTATGTACTCTGTATTGGTAATCACTGACTGTATGGACTTTGTATTGGTAATCTCTGACTGTATGAACACTGTACTGGTAATCTCTGACTGTACGGACTCTGTATTAGTAATCTCTGACTCTATGGACTCTGTATTGGTAATCTCTGTATGGGTTCTGTTTTGGTAATCTCTGACTGTATGGAATCTGTATTGGTAATCTCTGACTCTGTGGTGTCTGTGTTGGTAATCTCTGACTGTATGGACTCTGTATTGGCAATCTCTGACTGTATAGGTTCTGTATTGGTAATCTATGACTGTATGGTGTCTGTATTAGAAATCTCTGACTGTATGGACTCTGTATTGGTAATTTCTGACTGTATGGTGTCTGTATTGGTAATCACTGACTGTATGGGCTCTGTATTGGTAATCTCTGTATGGGCTCTGGATTGGTAATCTCTGTCTGTACGGACTCTGTATTGGTAATCTCTGTATGGTCTCTGTATTGGTGATCTCTGACTGTATGGGCTCTGTATTGGTAATCTCTGTAAGGGCTCTGTCTTGGTAATCTCTGACTGTATGGGTTTTGTATTAGTAATCTCTGACTGTCTGGGCTCTGTATTGTTAATCTCTGTGTGGGCTCCGTATTGGTAATCTCCAACTGAATGGTCTCGATTTTGGTAATCTCTGTATGGGCTCTGTATTGGCAATCTCTGACTGTATGGGCTCTGTATTGGTAATCTCTGACTGTATGGACTCTGTATTGGTAATCTCTGACTGTATGGATACTGTATTGGTAGTCTCTGACTGCATGGCTGTGTATTGGTAATCTCTGTATGGGCTCTGTATTGGTAATCTCTGACTGTATGGGCTCTGTATTGGTAATCACTGACTGTATGGACTCTGTATTGGTAATATCTTTATGGGCTCTGTATTGGTAATCTCTGACTCTGTGGAATCTGTATTGGGAATCTCTGACTGTATGGGCTCTGTGTTGGTAATCTCTGTATGAGCTCAGTATTGGTAATCTCTGTATGGACTCTGTATTGGTAATCTCTGACTGTATGGACTCTGTATTGGCAATCTCTGACTGTATAGGTTCTGTATTGGTAATCTATGACTGTATGGTGTCTGTATTAGTAATCTCTGACTGTATGGACTCTGTATTGGTAATCTCTGACTGTATGGTGTCTGTATTGGTAATCACTGACTGTATGGGCTCTGGATTGGTAATCCCTGTATGGGCTCTGTATTGGTAATCTCTGTGTGTACGGACTCAGCATTGGTAATCTCTGTATGGTCTCTGTATTGGTGATCTCTGACTGTATGGGCTCTGTATTGGTAATCTCTCTAAGGGCTCTGTATTGGTAATCTCTGACTGTATGGGCTCTGTATTGTTAATCTCTGTGTGGTCTCCGTATTGGTAATCTCCAACTGTATGGTCTCGGTTTTGGTAATCTCTGTATGGGCTCTGTATTGGCAATCTCTGACTGTATGGGCTCTGTATTGGTAATCTCTGACTGTGTGGAATCTGTATTGGGAAACTCTGACTGTATTGACTCTGTATTGGTAATCTCTGACTGTATGGGCTCCGTATTGATAATCTCTGAATATAAGAGCTCTGTATTGGTAATCTCTGTGTGGGCTCTGTATTGGTAATCTCTGTATGGACTCTGTATTGGTAATCTCTGTATGGGCTCTGTATTGGTAATCTCTGACTGTATGGACTCTGTATTGGTAATCTCTGACTGTATGGACTCTGTATTGGTAATCTCTGACTGTATGGACTCTGTATTCGAAATCTCTGTATGGACTCTGTATTGGTAATCTCTGTATGGGCTCTGTATTGGTAATCTCCGACTGTATGGGCTCTGTATTGGTAATCTCTGTATGGGCTCTGTAATGGTAATCTCTGACTGTACGGACTCTGTATTGGTAATCACTGTATGGACTCTGTATTGGTAATCACTGACTGTATGGACTCTGTATTGTTAATCTCTGACGGTATGGTGTCTGTATTCGTAAACTCTGACTGTATGGACTCTGTATTGGTAATCTCTGACTGTATGGTGTCTGTATTGGTAACCTCTGACTGTATGGACTCTGTATTGGTCATCTCTGACTGTATGGAGTCTGTATTCGTAATCACTGACTGTATGGGTTCTGTCTTGCTAATCTCTGACTGTATGGTGTCAGTATTGGTCATCTCTGACTGTATGGACTCTGTATTGGTAATCTCTGACTATATGGACTCTATATTGGTAATCTTTGACTGTATGGACTCTGTATTGGTAATCTCTGACTGTATAGGTTCTGTATTGGTAATCTATGACTGTATGGTGTCTGTCTTGGTAATCGCTGACTGTATGGACTCTGTATTGGTAATCTCTGACTCTATGGTGTCTGTATTGGTAATCTCCGACTTTATGGGCTCTGTATTGGTAATCTCTGACAGTATGGACTCTGTATTGGTAATCTCTGTAAGGACTCGGTATTGGTCATCTCTGTATGGGCTCTGTATTGGTAATCTCCGACTGTATGGGCTCTGTATTGGTAATCTCTGACTGTATGGGCTCTGTATTGGTAATCTCTGACTGTACGGACTCTGTATTGGTAATCTCTCTATCTGCTCTGGATTGGTAATCACTGACTGTATGGACTCTGTATTGGTAATATCTGTATGGACTCTGTGTTGTTGATCTCTGTCTGTATGGGCTCTGTATTGGTAATCTCTGACTGTATGGTCTCTGCATTGGTAACCTCTGTCTGTGTGGGCTCTGTAGTAGTAATCTCTGTCGGTGTGGGCTTTGTATTGGTAAACTCTGACTGTATGGGCTCTGTATTGGTAATCTCGGACTGTATGGACTCTGTATTGGTAATCACTGACTGTATGGACTCTGTATTGGAAATCTCTGACTGTATGGGTTCTGTATTGGTAATCTCTGACTGTATTGTGTCCGTATTGGTAATCTCTGACTGTCTGGACTCTGTATTGCTAATTTCTGTATGTGTGGGCTCTGTATTGGTAATCTCTGAATGTATGGACTCTGTATTGGTAATCACTGACTCTATGGACTCTGTTTTGGTAATCTCTGACTGTATGATGTCTGTATTGGTAATGTCAGACTGTATGGACTCTGTATTGGTAATCTCTGACTGTATGGACTCTGTATTGGTAATCTCTGACTGTATGGTCTCTCTTTTGGTTATCTCTGACTGTATGGACTCGGTATTGGTAATCTCTCTATGGGATCTGTATTGGGAATCTCTGACTGTATGGTGTCAGCATTGGGATCCTCTGACTGTATGGACTCTGTATTGGTCATCTCTGACTATGTGGAGTCTGTATTCGTAATCTCTGACTGTATGGGTCCTGTCTTGGTAATCTCTAACTGTATGGTGTCAGTATTGGTAATCTCTGACTGTTTGGGCTCCGTATTGGTAATCTCTGGCTGTATGGACTCTGTATTGGTAATCTCTGACTGTATGGACTCTGTATTGGTAATCTCTGTATGGACGCTGTATTGGTAATCTCTGTATGGGCTCTGTATTGGTAATCTCAGACAGTATGGGTTCTGTATTCATAATCTCTGACTGTATGGACTCTGTATTGGTAATCTCTGACTGTATGGACTCTGTATTGGTAATCTCTGACCATATGGACTCTGTGTTGGTAATCTCTGACTGTATGGACTCTGTATTGGCAATCTCTCACTGTATGGTGTCTGTATTGGTAATCTCTGTATGGGCTCTGTATTGGTAATCTCTGTCTGTACGGACTCTGTATTGGTAATCTCCGTACGCACTGTGTATTGGTAATCTCTGACTGTATGTACTCTGTATTGGTAATCACTGACTGTATGGACTTTGTATTGATAATCTCTGACTGTATGAACACTGTACTGGTAATCTCTGACTGTACGGACTCTGTATTAGTAATCTCTGACTCTATGCACTCTGTATTGGTAATCTCTGTATGGGCTCTGTTTTGGTAATCTCTGACTGTATGGTGTCTGTATTGGTAATCTCTGACTGTATGGAATCTGTATTGGTAATCTCTGACGCTGTGGTGTCTGTATTGGTAATCTCTGACTGTATGGACTCTGTATTGGTAATCTCTGACCACATGGACTCTGTGTTGGTAATCTCTGACTGTATGGACTCTGTATTGGTAATCTCTGACTGTATGGACTCTGTATTGGCAATCTCTGACTGTATAGGTTCTGTATTGGTAATCTATGACTGTATGGTGTCTGTATTAGTAATCTCTGACTGTATGGACTCTGTATTGGTAATTTCTGACTGTATGCTGTCTGTATTGGTAATCACTGACTGTATGGGCTCTGTATTGGTAATCTCTGTATGGGCTCTGCATTGGTAATCTCTGTCTGTACGGACTCTGTATTGGTAATCTCTGTATGGTCTCTGTATTGGTGATCTCTGACTGTATGGGCTCTGTATTGGTAATCTCTGTAAGGGCTCTGTCTTGGTAATCTCTGACTGTATGGGCTCTGTATTGTTAATCTCTGTGTGGGCTCCGTATTGGTAATCTCCAACTGTATGATCTCGGTTTTGGTAATCTCTGTATGGGCTCTGTATTGGCAATCTCTGACTGTATGGGCTCTGTATTGGTAATCTCTGACTGTATGGACTCTGTATTGGTAATCTCTGACTGTATGGGCTCTGTATTGGTAATCACTGACTGTATGGACTCTGTATTGGTAATCTCTTTATGGGCTCTGTATTGGTAATCACTGACTGTATGGTGTCTGTATTAGTAATCTCTGACTGTATGGACTCTGTATTGGTAAACTCTGACTGTATGGTGTCTGTATTGGTAATCTCTGTATGGGCTCTGTATTGGTAATCTCTGTCTGTACGGACTCTGTATTGGTAATCTCTGTATGGACTGTGTATTGGTAATCTCTGTCTGTATGTACTCTGTATTGGTAATTACTGACTGTATGGACTTTGTATTGGTAATCTCTGACTGTATGAACACTGTACTGGAAATCTCTGACTGTACGGACTCTGTATTAGTAATCTCTGACTCTATCGACTCTGTATTGGTAATCTCTGTATGGGCTCTGTTTTGGTAATCTCTGACTGTATGGTGTCTGTCTTGGTAATCTCTGACTCTGTGGTGTCTGTATTGGTAATCTCTGACTGTATGGACTCTGTATTGGTAATCTCTGACCATATGGACTCTGTGTTGGTAATCTCTGACTGTATGGACTCTGTATTGGTAATCTCTGACTGTATGGACTCTGTATTGGCAATCTCTGACTGTATAGGTTCTGTATTGGTAATCTATGACTGTATGGTGTCTGTATTGGTAATCCCTGACTGTATGGACTCTGTATTGGTAATCCCTGACTGTATGGTGTCTGTATTGGTAATCACTGACTGTATGGTCTCTGTATTGCTAATCTCTGTATGGGCTCTGTATTGGTATTCTCTGTCTGTACGGACTCTGTATTGGTAATCTCTGTATGGACTGTGTATTGGTAATCTCTGACTGTTTGTACTCTGTATTGGTAATCACTGACTGTATGGACTTTGTATTGGTAATCTCTGACTGTCTGAACACTGTACTGGTAATCTATGACTGTACGGACTCTGTATTAGTAGTCTCTGACTCTATGGACTCTGTATTGGTAATCTCTGTATGGGCTCTGTTTTGGTAATCTCTGACTGTATGGTGTCTGTATTGGTAATCTCTGACTGTATGGAATCTGTATTGGTAATCTCTGACTCTGTGGTGTCTGTATTGGTAATCTCCGACTGCATGGGCTCTGGATTGGTAATCTCTGTTTGGGCTATGTATTGGTAATCTCTGACTGTACGGGCTCTGTGTTGGTAATCTCTGTATGGACTCTGTATTGGTAATCTCTGTATGGGCTCTGTGTTGGTAATCTCTGTATCTGCTCAGTATTGGTAATCTCTGTATGGACTCTGTATTGGTAATCTCTGACTGTATGGACTCTGTATTGGCAATCTCTGACTGTATAGGTTCTGTATTGGTAATCTATGACTGTATGGTGTCTGTATTCGTAATCTCTGACTGTATGGACTCTGTATTGGTAATCACTGACTGTATGGGCTCTGGATTGGTAATCTCTGTATGGGCTCTGTATTGGTAATCTCTGTGTGTACGGACTCTGCATTGGTAATCTCTGTATGGTCTCTGTATTGGTGATCTCTGACTGTATGGGCTCTGTATTGGTTATCTCTCTAAGGGCTCTGTATTGGTAATCTCTGACTGTATGGGCTCTGTATTGTTAATCTCTGTGTGGGCTCCGTATTGGTAATCTCCAACTGTATGGTCTCGGTTTTGGTAATCTCTGTATGGGCTCTGTATTGGCAATCTCTGACTGTATGGGCTCTGTATTGGTAACCTCTGACTGTATGGACTCTGTATTGGTCATCTCTGATTGTATGGAGTCTGTATTGATAATCACTCCTGTATGGGTTCTGTCTTGGTAATCTCTGACTGTATGGACTCTGTATTGGTAATCTCTGACTGTATGGACTCTGTATTGGTAATCTCTGACTGTATGGGCTCTGTATTGGTAATCTCTGACAGTATGGGTTCTGTATTCTGTATATGGGAAATAGGTTAAAAAGTAGGGTCACTAGGGTGGCCATCTCTGGGCTGCTCCCAATGCCTCGTGCCAGTGAGGCTAAGAATAGGGAGTTGGTACAAATGAATGCCTGGCTAAAGGACTGGTCCAGGAGGGAGGGCTTTATTTTCATAGACCAATGGGAGTTTTTCAGGAGAGGATGGCACCTGTACAAGAGGGAGGGGTCACAACTAAGTTGGAAGGGCACAAATATCCTGGCTGGGAGCTTTGCTAGTGCAGTTCGGGGGGGTTTAAACTAGTATGGCAGGGGGGTGGGGATCAAACTATTAGGTCTATAAGTGTGGTGGCTGGGGACGAGCTTGGGGCTGGGACAAGGCTGGCAAAGAAGAAGAGCAATCTGGGGGAGGACGACCTCACTGAGCCTGGGCGTCTGGAGTGCTTATACTTCAATGCAAGGAGCGTAGCAGGTAAAACAGACGAACTTGGGGCCTTAATGCGCACAAGGAATTTGGATGTGGTTGCGGTGACAGAGACTTGATTGAAAGAGGGACAGGACTGGCAGCTGAATATTCCAGGGTACAAGTGTTTTAGGCGAGACAGAGGAGGGGCCAAAAGAGGTGGGGGAGTAGCGGTATTGGTTGGAGAGCATATTACAGCGGTGCAGAGGGAGGACAATTCGGAGGAGTCGTGTAGCGAGTCACTCTGGGTGGAGCTTAGAAACAGGAAAGGCGCAGTCACTATGTTGGGGGTGTACTACAGGCCCCCCAACAGCCCAAGGGAAGTGGAAGAATGGATATGTCAGGAGATACTGGATAGGTGCAGGAAATATAGGGTTGTTGTAGTGGGAGACTTCAATTTCCCTGGTATAGACTGGAAATCGCTGAGGGCAGGGACTCTGGATGGGGAGGAATTTGTAAAATGTGTACAGGAGGGTTCGTTGGAACAATATGTGGACAGCCCGACTAGAGAGGGGGCTATACTGGACCTGGTACTGGGGAATGAGTCCGGTCAGGTCTTCAAAGTTTTGGTTGGGGAACATGTGGCAAATAGTGACCACAATTCTGTTAGCTTTAGGATAGTGATGGAAAAGGATGAGTGGTGTCCCAAGGGTAAGGTGTTGGATTGGGGGAAGACTAACTTTATTGGGATCAGGCAGAAATTGGCAGCTCTTGATTGGGAGAGGCTGTTTGAGGGTAAATCCACATCTGGTATGTGGCAGTCTTTTAGGGAACGGTTGTTAGGGCTACAGGACAAGCATGTGCCTGTAAAAAAGAAGGATAGGAAGGGTAGGATTAGAGAACCGTGGATAACCAGGGAAATTGAGGGACTGGTCAAAAGGAAAAGAGAGGCGTATGTTAGGTCCAAGCAGCTAAAAACGGAGGGAGCTCTGGAGGAGTACAATGAAAGTAGGAAAATACTCAAACGGGGAATTAGAAGAGCAAAAAGGGGTCACGAAATGTTCTTGGCAGACAGGATTAAGGAGAATCCCAAGGCATTTTATTCATACGTTAGGAACAAAAGGGTTGTTAGGGAAAAAATCGGACCTCTCAGGGACAAAAGTGGGGACTTATGCTTGGAGCCCAAAGAAGTAGGGGAGATCCTAAATGAATACTTTGCGTCGGTATTCACAAAGGAGAGGGATGTGTTGACTGGGAGTGTCTCGGAGGGGAGTGTTGAACCGTTGGAGAAAATCTCCATTACAAAGGAGGAAGTGTTAGGTTTGTTAGAGAATATAAAGACTGACAAATCCCCAGGGCCTGATGGAATCTATCCAAGGCTGCTCAGGGAGACGAGAGGTGAAATCGTTGGGCCTCTGACGCAAATCTTTGTCTCGTCACTGGACACAGGTGAGGTCCCAGAGGATTGGAGGATAGCCAATGTGGTCCCGTTATTTAAGAAGGGTAGGAAGGATAACCCGGGTAATTATAGGCCGGTGAGCTTGACGTCCGTGGTGGGGAAGTTGTTGGAGAAGATTCTTAGAGATAGGATGTATGCGCATTTAGAAAGGAATAAACTCATTAACGATAGTCAACATGGTTTTGTGAGAGGGAGGTCACGCCTCACTAACCTGGTGGTGTTTTTTGAAGAAGTGACCAAAATGGTTGACGAAGGAAGGGCCGTGGATGTTGTCTGTATGGACTTTAGTAAAGCGTTTGACAAAGTCCCTCATGGTAGGCTAGTGAAAAAGGTTGGATCCCATGGGATAAAGGGGGAGGTGGCTAGATGGGTGGAGAACTGGCTTGGTCATAGAAGACAGAGGGTGGTAGTGGAAGGGTCTTTTTCTGGCTGGAGGCCTGTGACTAGTGGTGTACCGCAGGGCTCTGTATTGGGACCTCTGCTGTTTGTGATTTATATAAATGATCTGGAAGAAGGAGTAACTGGGGTGATCAGTAAGTTTGCGGACGACACAAAACTGGCAGGACTTGCAGATAGTGAGGAACATTGTCAGAGGCTACAGAAGGATATAGATAGGCTGGAAATTTGGGCAAGGAAATGGCAGATGGAGTTCAATCCTGATAAATGCGAAGTGATGCATTTTGGTGGGAATAATGTAGGGAGGAGCTACACGATAAATGGAAGAACCATAAAGGGTGTAGAGACGCAGAGGGACCTGGGTGTGCAAGTCCACAGATCTTTGAAGGTGACGTCACAGGTGGAGAAGGTGGTGAAGAAGGCATATGGCATGCTTGCCTTTATAGGACGGGGCATAGAGTATAAGAGTTGGGGTCTGATGTTGCAGATGTATAGAACGTTGGTTCGGCCGCATTTGGAATACTGCGTCCAGTTCTGGTCGCCACACTACCAGAAGGACGTGGAGGCTTTGGAGAGAGTACAGAGGAGGTTTACCAGGATGTTGCCTGGTATGGAGGGGCTTGGTTATGAGGAGAGATTGGGGAAACTGGGGTTGTTCTCCTTGGAAAGACGGAGGATGAGGGGAGACTTAATAGAGGTGTATAAAATTATGAAAGGCATAGATAGGGTGAACGGTGGGAAGCTTTTCCCCGGGTCGGTGGTGACGTTCACGAGGGGTCATAGGTTCAAGGTGAAGGGGGGGAGGTTTAACACAGATATCAGAAGGACATATTTCACACAGAGGGTCGTGGGGGCCTGGAATGTGTTGCCGGGCAAGGTGGTGGAGGCGGACACACTGGGAACGTTTAAGACTTATCTAGACAGCTATATGAACGGAGTGGGAATGGAGGGATACAAAAGAGTGGTCTAGTTTGGACCAGGGAGCGGCGCGGGCTAATTGTTCCTTGTTTCTCGTTTCAAGGTTTCATTCTATGATCATCTTGCTGGTGCCAGTACAGAGCGAGACTGCGGATAGTTGGGAACCTGTCTCGGGGGCAGGGAATTCATATGGTGTTCGTGGAAGTGGAAATGACTAGGGTTGGGAAGCATTTTCCGATCAGGGCCATTGTGATCTCCTGGACTCGTTTCGATCGCCTCAGGGGGTCGGAGAGGAATTTCCCAGATTTTTTTTCCCCATATTGGCCCTGGGGTTTTTCACTCTGGGTTTTCGCCTCTCCCTGGAGATCGCATGGTCTGGAATGGGGGGGTGGGGGTGAGTTAATAGGTTGTAATGAACAAAGCATCGTAGCTGTGAGGGACAGCTCGGTGGATAGGATATTGGTATGTAGATAGGCTGGAAAATTGGGCGGGGATCCTGGATTCAGGATTCAATCCTGGACCGGGGAGCGGCGTGGGCTTGGAGGGCCGAAGGGCCTGTTCCTGTGCTGTATTGTTCTTTGTTCTTTGTATTGGGAATCTCTGACTGTATGGTGTCTGTGTTGGTAATCTCTGACTGTATGGACTCTGTATTGGTAATCTCTGACTGTATGGGCTCTGTATTGGTAATTTCTGACAGTATGGGTTCTGTATTGGTAATCTCTGACTGTATGGACTCTGTATTGGTAATCTCTGACTGTATGGACTCTGTATTGGTAATCTCTGACTGGTCTCTGTATTGATAATCTCTGACTCTATGGGCTGTGTATTGGTAATCTCTGTATGGACTCTGTATTGTTCATCTCTGTCTGTATGGGCTCTGTATTGGTAATCTCTGACTGCATGATATCTGTATTGGTGATCTCTGACTGTATGGACTCTGTACTGGTAATCTCTGTCTGTGTGGACTCTGTATTGGTAATTTCTGTATGTGTGGGCTCTGTATTGATAATCTCTGACCGTATGGGCTCTGTATTGGTAATCTCTGAATGTATGGACTCTGAATTGGTAATCACTGACTCTATGGACTCTGTATAGGTAATCTCTGACTGTACGGACTCTGTATTGGTAATCTCTATATGGACTCTGTATTGGTAATCTCTGACTGTATGGACTCTGTAATGGTAATGTCAGACTGTATGGACTCTGTATTGGTAATCTCTGACTGTATGGACTCTGTATTGGTAATCTCTGACTGTATGGACTCTGTATTGGTAGTCTCTGACTGTATGGACTCTGTACTGGTAATCTCTGTCTGTGTGGACTCTGTATTGGTAATTTCTCTATGTGTGGGCTCTGTGTTGGTAATCTCTGACTGTATGGGCTCTGTATTGGTAATCTCTGAATGTATGGACTCTGAATTGGTAATCACTGACTCTATGGACTCTGTATTGGTAATCTCTGACTGTATGGACTCGGTATTGGTCATCTCTCCATGGGATCTGTATTGGGAATCTATGACTGTATGGTGTCTGCATTGGCAACCTCTGACTGTCAGGACTCTGTATTGGTAATCTCTGACTGTATGGACTCTGTATTGGTAATCTCTGACTCTATGGACTCTGTATTGGTAATCTCTGACTGTATGGACTCTGTATTCGTAATCTCTGACTGTATAGGTTCTGTATTGGTAATCTATGGCTGTATGGTGTCTGTATTGGTCATCTCTGACTGTATGGACTCTGTATTGGTAATCTCTGACTCTATGGTGACTATATTGGGAATCTCCGACTGTATGGGCTCTGTATTGGTAAACTCTGTATGGACTCTGTATTGGTAATCTCTCTCTGTATGGGCTCTGTATGGGATATTTCTGACTGTATGGTCTCTGTATTGCTAATATCTGACTGTATGGACTCTGTATTGGTAATCTCTGACTGTATGGACTCTGTATTGGTAATCTCTAACTGTACGGACTCTGTATTGGTAATCTCTGACTGTATGGACTCTGTATTGGTAATATCTGAATGTATGGACTCTGTATTGGTAATCTCTGACTGTATGGACTCTGTATTGGTCATCTCTGACTGTATGGGCTCTGTATTGGTAATCTCTGTCTGTGTGGACTCTGTATTGGTAATTTCTGTATGTGTGGGCTCTGTATTGATAATCTCTGACCGTATGGGCTCTGTATTGGTAATCTCTGAATGTATGGACTCTGAATTGGTAATCACTGACTCTATGGACTCTGTATTGGTAATCTCTGACTGTACGGACTCTGTATTGGTAATCTCTGACTCTATGGACTCTGTATTGGTAATCTCTGACTGTATGGACTCTGTATTCGTAATCTCTGACTGTATAGGTTCTGTATTGGTAATCTATGGCTGTATGGTGTCTGTATTGGTCACCTCTGACTGTATGGACTCTGTATTGGTCATCTCTGACTCTATGGTGACTGTATTGGGAATCTCCGACTGTGTGGGCTCTGTATTGGTAAACTCTGTATGGACTCTGTATTGGTAA
The DNA here is from genome assembly GCF_964213995.1 of Mustelus asterias. Taxonomy (NCBI): domain Eukaryota; kingdom Metazoa; phylum Chordata; class Chondrichthyes; order Carcharhiniformes; family Triakidae; genus Mustelus; species Mustelus asterias. Next base: position 46,278,617 of record NC_135824.1, on the reverse strand, counting down.
TCTCTCTCTGTATGGGCTCTGCATGGGACATTTCTGACTGTATGGTCTCTGTATTGCTAATCTCTGACTGTATGGACTCTGTATTGGTAATCTCTGACTGTATGGACTCTGCATTGGTAATCTCTGACTGTCTGGACTCTGTATTGGTAATCTCTGACTGTATGGACTCTGTATTGGTAATCTCTGACTGTACGGACTCTGTATTGGTAATCTCTATATGGACTCTGTATTGGTAATCTCTGACTGTATGGACTCTGTCATGGTAATGTCAGACTGTATGGACTTTGTATTGGTAATCTCTGACTGTATGGACTCTGTATTGGTAATCTCTGACTGTATAGGTTCTGTATTGGTAATCTATGGCTGTATGGTGTCTGTATTGGTAATCTCTGACTGTATGGACTCTGTATTGGTAATCTCTGACTCTATGGAGACTGCATTGGTAATCTCCGACTGTATGGGCTCTGCATTGGTAAACTCTGTATGGACTCTGTATTGGTAATCTCTCTCTGTATGGGCTCTGTATGGGTAATCTCTGACTGTATGGTCTCTGTATTGCTTATCTCTGACTGTATGGACTCTGTATTGGTAATCTCTGACTGTATGGACTCTGCATTGGTAATCTCTGACTGTATGTACTCTGTATTGGTAATCTCTGACTGCATGGACTCTGTATTGGTAATCTCTATATGGACTCTGTATTGGTAATCTCTGACTGTATGGACTCTGTATTGCTTATCTCTGACTGTATGGTCTCTGTATTGGTAATCTCTGACTGTATGGACTCTGCATTGGTAATCTCTGACTGTATGGACTCTGTATTGGTAATCTCTGACTGTATGGACTCTAATGGTAACGTCAGACTGTATGGACTCTGTATTGGTAATCTCTGACTGTATGGACTCTGTATTGGTAATCTCTGACTGTATGGACTCTGTATTGGTAATCTCTGACTGTATGGACTCTGTATTGGTAATCTCTGAATGAATGGACTCTGTATTGGTAATCTCGGACTGGAGAGGTTCTGTATTCGTAATCTATGACTGTATGGTGTCTGTATTGGTAATCTCTGACTGTATGGACTCTGTATTGTTAATCTCTGACTCTATGGTGTCCGTATTGGTAATGTCCGACTGTATGTGCTCTGCATTGGTAATCTCTGACTGTATGGACTCTGTATTCGAAATCTCTGTATGGACTCTGTATTGGTAATCTCTGTATGGGCTCTGTATTGGTAATCTCCGACTGTATGGGCTCTGTATTGGTAATCTCTGTATGGGCTCTGTAATGGTAATCTCTGACTGTACGGACTCTGTATTGGTAATCACTGTATGGACTCTGTATTGGTAATCACTGACTGTATGGACTCTGTATTGTTAATCTCTGACGGTATGGTGTCTGTATTCGTAAACTCTGACTGTATGGACTCTGTATTGGTAATCTCTGACTGTATGGTGTCTGTATTGGTAACCTCTGACTGTATGGACTCTGTATTGGTCATCTCTGACTGTATGGAGTCTGTATTCGTAATCACTGACTGTATGGGTTCTGTCTTGCTAATCTCTGACTGTATGGTGTCAGTATTGGTCATCTCTGACTGTATGGACTCTGTATTGGTAATCTCTGACTGTATGGACTCTATATTGGTAATCTCTGACTGTATGGACTCTGTATTGGTAATCTCTGACTGTATAGGTTCTGTATTGGTAATCTATGACTGTATGGTGTCTGTCTTGGTAATCGCTGACTGTATGGACTCTGTATTGGTAATCTCTGACTCTATGGTGTCTGTATTGGTAATCTCCGACTTTATGGGCTCTGTATTGGTAATCTCTGACAGTATGGACTCTGTATTGGTAATCTCTGTAAGGACTCGGTATTGGTCATCTCTGTATGGGCTCTGTATTGGTAATCTCCGACTGTATGGGCTCTGTATTGGTAATCTCTGACTGTATGGGCTCTGTATTGGTAATCTCTGACTGTACGGACTCTGTATTGGTAATCTCTGTATCTGCTCTGGATTGGTAATCACTGACTGTATGGACTCTGTATTGGTAATATCTGTATGGACTCTGTGTTGTTGATCTCTGTCTGTATGGGCTCTGTATTGGTAATCTCTGACTGTATGGTCTCTGCATTGGTAACCTCTGTCTGTGTGGGCTCTGTAGTAGTAATCTCTGTCGGTGTGGGCTTTGTATTGGTAAACTCTGACTGTATGGGCTCTGTATTGGTAATCTCGGACTGTATGGACTCTGTATTGGTAATCACTGACTGTATGGACTCTGTATTGGAAATCTCTGACTGTATGGGTTCTGTATTGGTAATCTCTGACTGTATTGTGTCCGTATTGGTAATCTCTGACTGTCTGGACTCTGTATTGGTAATCTCTGACTGCATGGTCTCTGTATTGGTAATCTCTGACTCTATGGACTCTGTACTGGTAACCTCTGTCTGTGTGGACTCTGTATTGCTAATTTCTGTATGTGTGGGCTCTGTATTGGTAATCTCTGAATGTATGGACTCTGTATTGGTAATCACTGACTCTATGGACTCTGTATTGGTAATCTCTACCTGTATGGACTCTGTTTTGGTAATCTCTGACTGTATGATGTCTGTATTGGTAATGTCAGACTGTATGGACTCTGTATTGGTAATCTCTGACTGTATGGACTCTGTATTGGTAATCTCTGACTGTATGGTCTCTCTTTTGGTTATCTCTGACTGTATGGACTCGGTATTGGTAATCTCTCTATGGGATCTGTATTGGGAATCTCTGACTGTATGGTGTCAGCATTGGGATCCTCTGACTGTATGGACTCTGTATTGGTCATCTCTGACTGTGTGGAGTCTGTATTCGTAATCTCTGACTGTATGGGTCCTGTCTTGGTAATCTCTAACTGTATGGTGTCAGTATTGGTAATCTCTGACTGTTTGGGCTCCGTATTGGTAATCTCTGGCTGTATGGACTCTGTATTGGTAATCTCTGACTGTATGGACTCTGTATTGGTAATCTCTGTATGGACGCTGTATTGGTAATCTCTGTATGGGCTCTGTATTGGTAATCTCAGACAGTATGGGTTCTGTATTCATAATCCCTGACTGTATGGACTCTGTATTGGTAATCTCTGACTGTATGGACTCTGTATTGGTAATCTCTGACCATATGGACTCTGTGTTGGTAATCTCTGACTGTATGGACTCTGTATTGGCAATCTCTCACTGTATGGTGTCTGTATTGGTAATCTCTGTATGGGCTCTGTATTGGTAATCTCTGTCTGTACGGACTCTGTATTGGTAATCTCCGTACGCACTGTGTATTGGTAATCTCTGTCTGTATGTACTCTGTATTGGTAATCACTGACTGTATGGACTTTGTATTGGTAATCTCTGACTGTATGAACACTGTAGTGGTAATCTCTGACTGTACGGAAACTGTATTAGTAATCTCTGACTCTATGGACTCTGTATTGGTAATCTCTGTATGGGCTCTGTTTTGGTAATCTCTGACTGTATGGTGTCTGTATTGGTAATCTCTGACTGTATGGTGTCTGTATTGGTAATCTCTGACTGTATGGAATCTGTATTGGTAATCTCTGACTCTGTGGTGTCTGTATTGGTAATCTCTGACTGTATGGACTCTGTATTGGTTATCTCTGACCATATGGACTCTGTGTTGGTAATCTCTGACTATATGGACTCTGTATTGGTAATCTCTGACTGTATGGACTCTGTATTGGCAATCTCTGACTGTATAGGTTCTGTATTGGTAATCTATGACTGTATGGTGTCTGTATTGGTAATCTCTGACTGTATGGACTCTGTATTGGTAATCCCTCACTGTATGGTGTCTGTATTGGTAATCACTGACTGTATGGTCTCTGTATTGGTAATCTCTGTATGGGCTCTGTATTGGTAATCTCTGTCTGTACGGACTCTGTATTGGTAATCTTTGTATGGACTGTGTATTGGTAATCTCTGACTGTATGTACTCTGTATTGGTAATCACTGACTGTATGGACATTGTATTGGTAATCTCTGACTGTATGAACACTGTACTGGTAATCTATGACTGTACGGACTCTGTATTAGTAATCTCTGACTCTATGGACTCTGTATTGGTAATCTCTATGGGCTCTATTTTGGTAATCTCTGACTGTATGGTGTCTGTATTGGTAATCTCTGACTGTACGGAATCTGTATTGGTAATCTCTGACTCTGTGGTGTCTGTATTGGTAATCTCCGACTGCATGGGCTCTGGATTGGTAATCTCTGTTTGGGTATGTATTGGTAATCTCTGACTGTACGGGCTCTGTGTTAGTAATCTCTGTATGGACTCTGTATTGGTAATCTCTGCATGGGCTCTGTATTGGTAATCTCTGACTGTACGGACTCTGTATTGGTAATCTCTGTATGGTCTCTGTATTTGTAATCTCTGACTGTATCGACTCTGTTTTGGTAATCTCTGTATCTGCTCTGTATTGGTAATCTCTGACTGTGTGGACTCTGTATTGGTGATCTCTGTATGGGCTCTGTATTGGTAATCTCAGACTTTATGGACTCTGTATTTCTAATCTCTGACTGTATGGGCTCTGTATTGGTAATCTCTGACAGTATAGGTTCTGTATTCATATTCTCTGACTGTATGGACTCTGTATTGGTAATCTCTCACTGTATGGACTCTGTATTGGTAATCTCTGACCATATGGACTCTGTGTTGGTAATCTCTGGCTGTATGGACTCTATATTGGTAATCTCTGACTGTCTGGACTCTGTATTGGCAATCTCTGACTGTATAGGTTCTGTATTGGTAATCTATGACTGTATGGTGTCTGTATTAGTAATCTCTGACTGTATGGACTCTGTATTGGTAACCTCTGACTGTATGGTGTCTGTATTGGTAATCACTGACTGTATGGGCTCTGTATTGGTAATCTCTGTACGGACTGTGTATTGGTAACCTCTGACTGTATGTACCCTGTATTGGTAATCACTGACTGTATGGACATTGTATTGGTAATCTCTGACTGTATGAACACTGTACTGGTAATCTATGACTGTACGGACTCTGTATTAGTAATCTCTGACTCTATGGACTCTGTATTGGTAATCTCTGTATGGGCTCTGTTTTGGTAATCTCTGACTGTATGGTGTCTGTATTGGTAATCTCTGACTGTATGGAATCTGTATTGGTAATCTCCGACCTCTGTGGTGTCTGTCTTCGTAATCTCTGACTGTATGGACTCTGTATTGGTAATCTCTGACCATATGGACTCTGTGTTGGTAATCTCTGACTGTATGGACTCTGTATTGGTAATCTCTGACTGTATGGACTCTGTATTGGCAATCTCTGACTGTATAGGTTCTGTATTGGTAATCTATGACTGTATGGTGTCTGTATTGGTAATCTCTGACTGTATGGACTCTGTATTGGTAATCCCTGACTGTATGGTGTCTGTATTGGTAATCACTGACTGTATGGGCTCTGTATTGGTAATCTCTGTATGGGCTCTCTATTGGTAATCTCTGTCTGTACGGACTCTGTATTGGTAATCTCTGTATGGACTGTGTATTGGTAATCTCTGACTGTATGTACTCTGTATTGGTAATCACTGACTGTATGGACTTCGTATTGGTAATCTCTGACTGTATGAACACTGTACTGGTAATCTCTGACTGTACGGACTCTGTATTAGTAATCTCTGACTCTATGGACTCTGTATTGGAAATCTCTATATGGGCTCTGTTTTGGTAATCTCTGACTGTATGGTGTCTGTATTGGTGATCTCTGACTGTCTCGACTCTGTATTGGTAATCTCTGTATCTGGTCTGTATTGGTAATCTCTGACTGTGTGGACTCTGTATTGGTAATCTCTGTATGGGCTCTGTATTGGTAATCTCTGTCTGTACGGACTCTGTATTGGTAATCTCTGTATGGACTGTGTATTGGTAATCTCTGCATGGGCTCTGTATTGGTAATCTCTGACTGTACCGACTCTGTATTGGTTATCTCTGTATGGGCTCTGTATTGGTAATCTCTGACTGTATGGACTCTGTATTGGTAATTGCTGACTGTATGGGTTTTGTATTGGTAATCTCTGACTGTTTGTACTCTGTATTGGTAATCTCTAAATGGGCTCTGTCTTGGTAATCTCTGACTGTATGGGCTCTGTATTGGTAATCTCTGACTGTGTGGACTCTGAATTAGTAATCTCTGACTGTACGGACTCTGTATTGGTAATATCTGACTGTTTGGACTCTGTATTGGCAATCATTGACTGTATGGACTCTGTATTGGTAATCTCTGACTGTTAGGGCTCTGTATTGGTAATCTCTGTATGGACTCTGTATTGGTAATCTCTGACTGTACGGTGTCTGTCTTGGTAATCTCTGACTGCATGGGCTCCGTACTGGTAACCTCTGACTGTATGGGCTCTGTATTGGTAATCTCTGTATGGGCTCTGTGTTGGTAATCTGTGACTGTATGGACTATGTATTGGGAAACTCTGGCTGTATTGACTCTGTATTGGTAATCTCTGATTGTATGTGCTCCGTATTGATAACCTCTGAATATAAGGGCTCTGTATTGGTAATCTCTGTGTGGGCTCTGTATTGGTAATCTCTGTATCGACTCTGTATTGGTAATCTCTGTATGGGCTGTGTATTGGTAATCACTGACTGTATGGACTCTGTATTGGTAATCACTGACTGTATGGACTCTGTATTGGTAATCACTGACTGTATGGACTTTGTATTGGTAATCTCTGACTGTATGAACACTGTACTGCTAATCTCTGACTGTATGGACTCTGTATTAGTAATCTCTGACTCTATGGACTCTGTATTGGTAATCTCTGACTGTATGGAATCTGTATTGGTAATCTCCGACTCTGTGGTGTCTGTATTGGTAATCTCTGACTGTATGGACTCTGTATTGGTAATCTCTGACTGTATGGACTCTGTATTGGTAATCCCTGACTGTATGGTGTCTGTATTGGTAATCACTGACTGTATGGGCTCTGTATTAGTAATCTCTGACTGTTTGGACTCTGTATTGGCAATCATTGACTGTATGGACTCTGTATTGGTAATCTCTGACTGTTAGGGCTCTGTATTGGTAATCTCTGTATGGACTCTGTATTGGTAATCTCTGACTGTATGGTGTCTGTCTTGGTAATCTCTGACTGCATGGGCTCCGTACTGGTAATCTCTGACTGTATGGGCTCTGTATTGGTAATCTCTGTATGGGCTCTGTATTGGTCATCGCTGACTGTATGGACTCTGTATTGGTAATCTGTGACTGTATGGACTATGTATTGGGAAACTCTGGCTGTATTGACTCTGTATTGATAATCTCTGATTGTATGTGCTCCGTATTGATAACCTCTGAATATAAGGGCTCTGTATTGGTAATCTCTGTGTGGGCTCTGTATTGGTAATCTCTGTATCGACTCTGTATTGGTAATCTCTGTATGGGCTATGTATTGGTAATCACTGACTGTATGGACTCTGTATTGGTAATCTCTGACTGTATGGGCTCTGTATTGGTAATCTCTGGCAGTATGGGTTCTGTATTGGTACTCTCTGACTGTATGGACCCTGTATTGGCAATCTCTGACTGTATGGACTCTGTATTGGTAATCTCTGACTGTATGGTCTCTGTATTGGTTATCTCTGACTCTATGGACGCTGTATTGGTAATCTCTCTATGGGCTCTGTATTGGGAATCTCTGACTGTATGGTGTCTGTATTGGTAACCTCTGACTGTATGGACTCTGTATTGGTCATCTCTGATTGTATGGAATCTGTATTGATAATCACTACTGTATGGGTTCTGTCTTGGTAATCTCTGACTGTATGGACTCTGTATTGGTAATCTCTGACTGCATGGCTGTGTGTTGGTAATCTCTGTATGGGCTCTGTATTGGTAATCTCTGACTGTTTGGACTCTGTATTGGTAATCTCTGACTGTATGGTGTCTGTATTGGTAATCACTGACTGTATGGGCTCTGTATTGGTAATCTCTGTATGGGCTCTGTATTGGTAATCTCTGTCTGTACGGACTCTGTATTGGTAATCTCTGTAACAACTGTGTATTGGTAATCTCTGACTGTATGTACTCTGTATTGGTAATCACTGACTGTATGGACTTTGTATTGGTAATCTCTGACTGTATGAACACTGTACTGGTAATCTCTGACTGTACGGACTCTGTATTAGTAATCTCTGACTCTATGGACTCTGTATTGGTAATCTCTGTATGGGCTCTGTTTTGGTAATCTCTGACTGTATGGTGTCTGTATTGGTAATCTCTGACTGTATGGAATCTGTATTGGTAATCTCTGACTCTGTGGTGTCTGTATTGGTAATCTCTGACTGTATGGACTCTGTATTGGTAATCTCTGACCATATGGACTCTGTGTTGGTAATCTCTGACTTTATGGACTCTGTATTGGTAATCTCTGACTGTATGGACTCTGTATTGGCAATCTCTGACTGTATAGGTTCTGTATTGGTAATCTATGACTGTATGGTGTCTGTAATTGGTAATCTCTGACTGTATGGACTCTGTATTGGTAATCCCTGACTGTATGGTGTCTGTATTGGTAATCACTGACTGTATGGGCTCTGTATTGGTAATCTCTGTATGGGCTCTGTATTGGTAATCTCTGTCTGTACGGACTCTGTATTGGTAATCTCTGTATGGACTGTGTATTGGTAATCTCTGACTGTATGTACTCTGTATTGGTAATCACTGACTGTATGGACTTTGTACTGATAATCTCTGACTGTATGAACACTACTGGTAATCTCTGACTGTACGGACTCTGTATTAGTAATCTCTGACTCTATGCACTCTGTATTGGTAATCTCTGTATGGGCTCTGTTTTGGTAATCTCTGACTGTATGGTGTCTGTATTGGTAATCCCTGACTGTATGGTGTCTGTATTGGTAATCACTGACTGTATGGGCTCTGTATTAGTAATCTCTGACTGTTTGGACTCTGTATTGGCAATCATTGACTGTATGGACTCTGTGTTGGTAATCTCTGACTGTTAGGGCTCTGTATTGGTAATCTCTGTATGGACTCTGTATTGGTAATCTCTGACTGTATGGAATCTGTATTGGTAATCTCCGACTCTGTGGTGTCTGTATTGGTAATCTCTGACTGTATGGACTCTGTATTGGTAATCTCTGACTGTATGGACTCTGTATTGGTAATCCCTGACTGTATGGTGTCTGTATTGGTAATCACTGACTGTATGGGCTCTGTATTAGTAATCTCTGACTGTTTGGACTCTGTATTGGCAATCATTGACTGTATGGACTCTGTATTGGTAATCTCTGACTGTTAGGGCTCTGTATTGGTAATCTCTGTATGGACTCTGTATTGGTAATCTCTGACTGTATGGTGTCTGTCTTGGTAATCTCTGACTGCATGGGCTCCGTACTGGTAATCTCTGACTGTATGGGCTCTGTATTGGTAATCTCTGTATGGGCTCTGTATTGGTCATCGCTGACTGTATGGACTCTGTATTGGTAATCTGTGACTGTATGGACTATGTATTGGGAAACTCTGGCTGTATTGACTCTGTATTGATAATCTCTGATTGTATGTGCTCCGTATTGATAACCTCTGAATATAAGGGCTCTGTATTGGTAATCTCTGTGTGGGCTCTGTATTGGTAATCTCTGTATCGACTCTGTATTGGTAATCTCTGTATGGGCTATGTATTGGTAATCACTGACTGTATGGACTCTGTATTGGTAATCTCTGACTGTATGGGCTCTGTATTGGTAATCTCTGGCAGTATGGGTTCTGTATTGGTACTCTCTGACTGTATGGACCCTGTATTGGCAATCTCTGACTGTATGGACTCTGTATTGGTAATCTCTGACTGTATGGTCTCTGTATTGGTTATCTCTGACTCTATGGACGCTGTATTGGTAATCTCTCTATGGGCTCTGTATTGGGAATCTCTGACTGTATGGTGTCTGTATTGGTAACCTCTGACTGTATGGACTCTGTATTGGTCATCTCTGATTGTATGGAATCTGTATTGATAATCACTACTGTATGGGTTCTGTCTTGGTAATCTCTGACTGTATGGACTCTGTATTGGTAATCTCTGACTGCATGGCTGTGTGTTGGTAATCTCTGTATGGGCTCTGTATTGGTAATCTCTGACTGTTTGGACTCTGTATTGGTAATCTCTGACTGTATGGTGTCTGTATTGGTAATCACTGACTGTATGGGCTCTGTATTGGTAATCTCTGTATGGGCTCTGTATTGGTAATCTCTGTCTGTACGGACTCTGTATTGGTAATCTCTGTAACAACTATGTATTGGTAATCTCTGACTGTATGTACTCTGTATTGGTAATCACTGACTGTATGGACTTTGTATTGGTAATCTCTGACTGTATGAACACTGTACTGGTAATCTCTGACTGTACGGACTCTGTATTAGTAATCTCTGACTCTATGGACTCTGTATTGGTAATCTCTGTATGGGCTCTGTTTTGGTAATCTCTGACTGTATGGTGTCTGTATTGGTAATCTCTGACTGTATGGAATCTGTATTGGTAATCTCTGACTCTGTGGTGTCTGTATTGGTAATCTCTGACTGTATGGACTCTGTATTGGTAATCTCTGACCATATGGACTCTGTGTTGGTAATCTCTGACTTTATGGACTCTGTATTGGTAATCTCTGACTGTATGGACTCTGTATTGGCAATCTCTGACTGTATAGGTTCTGTATTGGTAATCTATGACTGTATGGTGTCTGTAATTGGTAATCTCTGACTGTATGGACTCTGTATTGGTAATCCCTGACTGTATGGTGTCTGTATTGGTAATCACTGACTGTATGGGCTCTGTATTGGTAATCTCTGTATGGGCTCTGTATTGGTAATCTCTGTCTGTACGGACTCTGTATTGGTAATCTCTGTATGGACTGTGTATTGGTAATCTCTGACTGTATGTACTCTGTATTGGTAATCACTGACTGTATGGACTTTGTACTGATAATCTCTGACTGTATGAACACTACTGGTAATCTCTGACTGTACGGACTCTGTATTAGTAATCTCTGACTCTATGCACTCTGTATTGGTAATCTCTGTATGGGCTCTGTTTTGGTAATCTCTGACTGTATGGTGTCTGTATTGGTAATCTCTGACTGTATGGAATCTGTATTGGTAATCTCTGACTCTGTGGTGTCTGTATTGGTAATCTCTGACTGTATGGACTCTGTATTGGTAATCTCTGACCACATGGACTCTGTGTTGGTAATCTCTGACTGTATGGACTCTGTATTGGTAATCTCTGACTGTATGGACTCTGTTTTGGCAATCTCTGACTGTATAGGTTCTGTATTGGTAATCTATGACTGTATGGTGTCTGTATTAGTAATCTCTGACTGTATGGACTCTGTATTGGTAATTTCTGACTGTATGCTGTCTGTATTGGTAATCACTGACTGTATGGGCTCTGTATTGGTAATCTCTGTATGGGCTCTGCATTGGTAATGTTTGTCTGTACCGACTCTGTATTGGTAATCTCTGTATGGTCTCTGTATTGGTGATCTCTGACTGTATGGGCTCTGTATTGGTAATCTCTGTAAGGGCTCTGTCTTGGTAATCTCTGACTGTATGGGCTCTGTATTGTTAATCTCTGTGTGGGCTCCGTATTGGTAATCTCCAACTGTATGATCTCGGTTTTGGTAATCTCTGTATGGGCTCTGTATTGGCAATCTCTGACTGTATGGGCTCTGTATTGGTAATCTCTGACTGTATGGACTCTGTATTGGTAATCTCTGACTGTATGGGCTCTGTATTGGTAATCACTGACTGTATGGACTCTGTATTGGTAATCTCTTTATGGGCTCTGTATTCGTAATCACTGACTGTATGGTGTCTGTATTAGTAATCTCTGACTGTATGGACTCTGTATTGGTAACCTCTGACTGTATGGTGTCTGTATTGGTAATCTCTGTATGGGCTCTGTATTGGTAATCTCTGTCTGTACGGACTCTGTATTGGTAATCTCTGTATGGACTGTGTATTGGTAATCTCTGTCTGTATGTACTCTGTATTGGTAATTACTGACTGTATGGACTTTGTATTGGTAATCTCTGACTGTATGAACACTGTACTGGAAATCTCTGACTGTACGGACTCTGTATTAGTAATCTCTGACTCTATGGACTCTGTATTGGTAATCTCTGTATGGGCTCTGTTTTGGTAATCTCTGACTGTATGGTGTCTGTCTTGGTAATCTCTGACTGTATGGAATCTGTATTGGTAATCTCTGACTCTGTGGTGTCTGTATTGGTAATCTCTGACTGTATGGACTCTGTATTGGTAATCTCTGACCATATGGACTCTGTGTTGGTAATCTCTGACTGTATGGACTCTGTATTGGTAATCTCTGACTGTATGGACTCTGTATTGGCAATCTCTGACTGTATAGGTTCTGTATTGGTAATCTATGACTGTATGGTGTCTGTATTGGTAATCCCTGACTGTATGGACTCTGTATTGGTAATCCCTGACTGTATGCTGTCTGTATTGGTAATCACTGACTGTATGGTCTCTGTATTGCTAATCTCTGTATGGGCTCTGTATTGGTATTCTCTGTCTGTACGGACTCTGTATTGGTAATCTCTGTATGGACTGTGTATTGGTAATCTCTGACTGTATGTACTCTGTATTGGTAATCACTGACTGTATGGACTTTGTATTGGTAATCTCTGACTGTATGAACACTGTACTGGTAATCTATGACTGTACGGACTCTGTATTAGTAGTCTCTGACTCTATGGACTCTGTATTGGTAATCTCTGTATGGGCTCTGTTTTGGTAATCTCTGACTGTATGGTGTCTGTATTGGTAATCTCTGACTGTATGGAATCTGTATTGGTAATCTCTGACTCTGTGGTGTCTGTATTGGTAATCTCCGACTGCATGGGCTCTGGATTGGTAATCTCTGTTTGGGCTATGTATTGGTAATCTCTGACTGTACGGGCTCTGTGTTGGTAATCTCTGTATGGACTCTGTATTGGTAATCTCTGCATGGGCTCTGTATTGGTAATCTCTGACTGTACGGACTCTGTATTGGTAATCTCTGTATGGGCTCTGTGTTGGTAATCTCTGTATCTGCTCAGTATTGGTAATCTCTGTATGGACTCTGTATTGGTAATCTCTGACTGTATGGACTCTGTATTGGCAATCTCTGACTGTATAGGTTCTGTATTGGTAATCTATGACTGTATGGTGTCTGTATTCGTAATCTCTGACTGTATGGACTCTGTATTGGTAATCACTGACTGTATGGGCTCTGGATTGGTAATCTCTGTATGGGCTCTGTATTGGTAATCTCTGTGTGTACGGACTCTGCATTGGTAATCTCTGTATGGTCTCTGTATTGGTGATCTCTGACTGTATGGGCTCTGTATTGGTTATCTCTCTAAGGGCTCTGTATTGGTAATCTCTGACTGTATGGGCTCTGTATTGTTAATCTCTGTGTGGGCTCCGTATTGGTAATCTCTGTGTGTACGGACTCTGCATTGGTAATCTCTGTATGGTCTCTGTATTGGTGATCTCTGACTGTATGGGCTCTGTATTGGTTATCTCTCTAAGGGCTCTGTATTGGTAATCTCTGACTGTATGGACTCTGTATTGGTAATCTCTGACTGTATGGTGTCTGTATTGGTAATCACTGACTGTAAGGGCTCTGTATTGGTAATCTCTGTATGGGCTCTGTATTGGTAATCTCTGTCTGTACGGACTCTGTATTGGTAATCTCTGTAACAACTGTGTATTGGTAATCTCTGACTGTATGTACTCTGTATTGGTAATCACTGACTGTATGGACTTTGTATTGGTAATCTCTGACTGTATGAACACTGTACCGGTAATCTCTGACTGTACGGACTCTGTATTAGTAATCTTTGACTCTATGGACTCTGTATTGATAATCTCTGTATGGGCTCTGTTTTGGTAATCTCTGACTGTATGGTGTCTGCATTGGTAATCTCTGACTGTATGGTGTCTGCATTGGTAATCTCTGACTGTATGGAATCTGTATTGGTAATCTCTGACTCTGTGGTGTCTGTATTGGTAATCTCTGACTGTATGGACTCTGTATTGGTAATCTCTGACCATATGGACTCTGTGTTGGTAACCTCTGACTGTATGGACTCTGTATTGGTAATCTCTGACTGTATGGACTCTGTATTGGCAATCTCTGACTTTATAGGTTCTGTATTGGTAATCTATGACTGTATGGACTCTGTATTGGTAATCTCTGACTGTATGGTGTCTGTATTGGTAATCACTGACTGTATGGGCTCTGTATTGGTAATCTCTGTATGGGCTCTGTGTTGGTAATCTCTGTATGGACTGTGTATTGTTAATCGCTGACTGTATGTACTCTGTATTGGTAATCACTGACTGTATGGATTTTGTATTGGTAATCTCTGACTGTATGAACACTGTACTGGTAATCTCTGACTGTACGGACTCTGTATTAGTAATCTCTGACTCTATGCACTCTGTATTGGTAATCTCTGTATGGGCTCTGTTTTGGTAATCTCTGACTGTATGGTGTCTGTATTGGTAATCTCTGACTGTATGGAATCTGTATTGGTAATCTCTGACTCTGTGGTGTCTGTATTGGTAATCTCTGACTGTATGGACTCTGTATTGGTAATCTCTGACTGTATGGGCTCTGTATTGGTAATCACTGACTGTATGGACTCTGTATTGGTAATCTCTTTATGGGCTCTGTATTGGTAATCACTGACTGTATGGACTCTGTATTGGTAATCTCTGACTGTGTGGAATCTGTATTGGGAATCTCTGACTGTATGGGCTCTGTGTTGGTAATCTCTGTATGAGCTCTGTATTGGTAATCTCTGTATGGACTCTGTATTGGTAATCTCTGACTGTATGGACTCTGTGTTGGTAATCTCTGACTGAATGGACTCTGTATTGGTAATCTCCGACTGTATGGACTCTGTATTGGCAATCTCTGACTTTATATCATAGAAATCATAGAAATCATAGAAACCCTACAGTGCAGAAGGAGGCCATTCGGCCCATCGAGTCTGCACCGACCACAATCCCACCCACATATTTTACCCGCTAATCCCACTAACCTACGCATCACAGTACTCTAAGGGGCAATTTTTAACCTGGCCAATCAACGTAACCCGCACATCTTTGGACTGTGGGAGGAAACCGGAGCACCCGGAGGAAACCCACGCAGACACGAGGAGAATGTGCAAACTCCACACAGACAGTGACCCGAGCCGGGAATCGAACCCGGGACCCTGGAGCTGTGAAGCAGCAGTGCTAACCACTGTGCTACCGTGCACAGTGGTTCTGTATTGGTAATCAATGACTGTATGGTGTCTGTATTAGTAATCTCTGACTGTATGGACTCTGTATTGGTAATTTCTGACTGTATGCTGTCTGTATTGGTAATCACTGACTGTATGGGCTCTGTATTGGTCATCTCTGTATGGGCTCTGCATTGGTAATGTCTGTCTGTACGGACTCTGTATTGGTAATCTCTGTATGGTCTCTGTATTGGTGATCTCTGACTGTATGGGCTCTGTATTGGTAATCTCTGTAAGGGCTCTGTCTTGGTAATCTCTGACTGTATGGGCTCTGTATTGGTAATCTCTGATTGTATGGGCTCTGTACTGGTAATCTCTGACTGCATGGCTGTGTATTGGTAATCTCTGTCTGGGCTCTGTATTGGTAAACTCTGACTATATGGACTCTGTATTGGTAATCTCTGACTGTATGGACTCTGTATTGGGAAACTCTGACTGTATTGACTCTGTATTGGTAATCTCTGACTGTATGGGCTCCGTATTGATAATCTCTGAATATAAGAGCTCTGTATTGGTAATCTCTGTGTGGGCTCTGTATTGGTAATCTCTGTATGGACTCTGTATTGGTAATCTCTGACTGTATGGGCTCTGTATTGGTAATCTCAGACATTATGGACTCTGTATTTGTAATCTCTGACTGTATGGGCTCTGTATTGGTAATCTCTGACAGTATGGGTTCTGTATTCATAATCTCTGACTGTATGGACTCTGTATTGGTAATCTCTGACTGTATGGACTCTGTATGGCAATCTCTGACTGTATAGGTTCTGTATTGGTAATCTATGACTGTATGGTGTCTGTATTAGTAATCTCTGACTGTATGGACTCTGTATTGGTAATCTCTGACTGTATGGTGTCAGTATTGGTAATCACTTACTGTATGGGCTCTGTATTGGTAATCTCTGTATGGGCTCTGTATTGGTAATCTCTGTCTGTACGGACTCTGTATTGGTAATCTCTGTAACAACTGTGTATTGGTAATCTCTGACTGTATGTACTCTGTATTGGTAATCACTGACTGTATGGACTTTGTATTGGTAATCTCTGACTGTATGAACACTGTACTGGTAATCTCTGACTGTACGGACTCTGTATTAGTAATCTCTGACTCTATGGACTCTGTATTGATAATCTCTGTATGGGCTCTGTTTTGGTAATCTCTGACTGTATGGTGTCTGCATTGGTAATCTCTGACTGTATGGAATCTGTATTGGTAATCTCTGACTCTGTGGTGTCTGTATTGGTAATCTCTGACTGTATGGACTCTGTATTGGTAATCTCTGACCATATGGACTCTGTGTTGGTAACCTCTGACTGTATGGACTCTGTATTGGTAATCTCTGACTGTATGGACTCTGTATTGGCAATCTCTGACTTTATAGGTTCTGTATTGGTAATCTATGACTGTATGGACTCTGTATTGGTAATCTCTGACTGTATGGTGTCTGTATTGGTAATCACTGATTGTATGGGCTCTGTATTGGTAATCTCTGTATGGGCTCTGTATTGGTAATCTCTGTATGTACTGTGTATTGTTAATCGCTGACTGTATGTACTCTGTATTGGTAATCACTGACTGTATGGATTTTGTATTGGTAATCTCTGACTGTATGAACACTGTACTGGTAATCTCTGACTGTACGGACTCTGTATTAGTAATGTCTGACTCTATGCACTCTGTATTGGTAATCTCTGTATGGGCTCTGTTTTGGTAATCTCTGACTGTATGGTGTCTGTATTGGTAATCTCTGACTGTATGGAATCTGTATTGGTAATCTCTGACTCTGTGGTGTCTGTATTGGTAATCTCTGACTGTATGGACTCTGTATTGGTAATCTCTGACCATCTGGACTCTGTGTTGGTAATCTTTGACTGTATGGACTCTGTATTGGTAATCTCTGACTGTATGGGCTCTGTATTGGTAATCACTGACTGTATGGACTCTGTATTGGTAATCTCTTTATGGGCTCTGTATTGGTAATCACTGACTGTATGGACTCTGTATTGGTAATCTCTGACTGTGTGGAATCTGTATTGGGAATCTCTGACTGTATGGGCTCTGTGTTGGTAATCTCTGTATGGACTCTGTATTGGTAATCTCTGACTGTATGGACTCTGTATTGGCAATCTCTGACTGTATAGGTTCTGTATTGGTAATCTATGACTGTATGGTGTCTGTATTAGTAATCTCTGACTGTATGGACTCTGTATTGGTAATCTCTGACTGTATGGTGTCTGTATTGGTAATCACTGACTGTATGGGCTCTGGATTGGTAATCTCTGTATGGGCTCTGTATTGGTAATCTCTGTCTGTACGGACTCTGCATTGGTAATCTCTGTATGGACTCTGTATTGGTAATCTCTGACCATATGGACTCTGTGTTGGTAATCTCTGACTGTATGGACTCTGTATTGGTAATCTCTGACTGTATGGACTCTGCATTGGCAATCTCTGACTGTATAGGTTCTGTATTGGTAATCTATGACTGTATGGTGTCTGTATTAGTAATCTCTGACTGTATGGATTCTGTATTGGTAATCTCTGACTGTATGGTGTCTGTATTGGTAATCACTGACTGTATGGGCTCTGTATTGGTAATCTCTATATGGGCTCTGCATTGGTAATCTCTGTCTGTACGGACTCTGTATTGGTAATCTCTGTATGGTCTCTGTATTGGTGATCTCTGACTGTATGGGCTCTGTATTGGTAATCTCTGACTGTATGGGCTCTGTATTGGTAATCTCTGACTGTATGGGCTCTGTATTGTTAATCTCTGTGTGGGCTCCGTATTGGTAATCTCCAACTGTATGGTCTCGGTTTTGGTAATCTCTGTATGGGCTCTGTATTGGCAATCACTGACTGTATGGGCTCTGTATTGGTAATCTCTGACTGTATGGACTCTGTATTGGTAATCTCTGACTGTATGGATTCTGTATTGGTAATCTCTGACTGCATGGCTGTGTATTGGTAATCTCTGTATGGGCTCTGTATTGGTAATCTCTGACTGTATGGGCTCTGTATTGGTAATCACTGACTGTATGGACTCTGTATTGGTAATCTCTTTATGGGCTCTGTATTGGTAATCACTGACTGGATGGACTCTGTATTGGTAATCTCTGACTGTGTGGAATCTGTATTGGGAATCTCTGACTGTATGGGCTCTGTGTTGGTAATCTCTGTATGAGCTCTGTATTGGTAATCTCTGTATGGACTCTGTATTGGTAATCTCTGACTGTATGGACTCTGTATTGGCATTCTCTGACTGTATAGGTTCCGTATTGGTAATCTATGACTGTATGGTGTCTGTATTAGTAATCTCTGACTGTATGGACTCTGTATTGGTAATCTCTGACTCTATGGTGTCTGTATTGGTAATCACTGACTGTATGTGCTCTGGATTGGTAATCTCTGTATGGGCTCTGTATTGGTAATCTCTGTCTGTACGGACTCTGCATTGGTAATCTCTGTATGGTCTCTGTATTGGTGATCTCTGACTGTATGGGCTCTGTATTGGTAATCTCTGTAATGGCTCTGTATTGGTAATCTCTGACTGTATGGGCTCTGTATTGTTAATCTCTGTGTGGGCTCCGTATTGGTAATCTCCAACTGTATGGTCTCGGTTTTGGTAATCTCTGTATGGGCTCTGTATTGGCAATCTCTGACTCTATGTGCTCTGTATTGGTAAACTCTGACTGTATGGACTCTGTATTGGTAATCTCTGACCATCTGAACTCTGTGTTGGTAATCTTTGACTGTATGGACTCTGTATTGGTAATCTCTGACTGTATGGGCTCTGTATTGGTAATCACTGACTGTATGGACTCTGTATTGGTAATCTCTTTATGGGTTCTGTATTGGTAATCACTGACTGTATGGACTCTGTATTGGTAATCTCTGACTGTGTGGAATCTGTATTGGGAATCTCTGACTGTATGGGCTCTGTGTTGGTAATCTCTGTATGAGCTCTGTATTGGTAATCTCTGTATGGACTCTGTATTGGTAATCTCTGACTGTATGGACTCTGTATTGGCAATCTCTGACTGTATAGGTTCTGTATTGGTAATCTATGACTGTATGGTGTCTGTATTAGTAATCTCTGACTGTATGGACTCTGTATTGGTAATCTCTGACTGTATGGTGTCTGTATTGGTAATCACTGACTGTATGGGCTCTGGATTGGTAATCTCTGTATGGGCTCTGTATTGGTAATCTCTGTCTGTACGGACTCTGCATTGGTAATCTCTGTATGGACTCTGTATTGGTAATCTCTGACCATATGGACTCTGTGTTGGTAATCTCTGACTGTATGGACTCTGTATTGGTAATCTCTGACTGTATGGACTCTGCATTGGCAATCTCTGACTGTATAGGTTCTGTATTGGTAATCTATGACTGTATGGTGTCTGTATTAGTAATCTCTGACTGTATGGACTCTGTATTGGTAATCTCTGACTGTATGGTGTCTGTATTGGTAATCACTGACTGTATGGGCTCTGTATTGGTAATCTCTATATGGGCTCTGCATTGGTAATCTCTGTCTGTACGGACTCTGTATTGGTAATCTCTGTATGGTCTCTGTATTGGTGATCTCTGACTGTATGGGCTCTGTATTGGTAATCTCTGACTGTATGGGCTCTGTATTGGTAATCTCTGACTGTATGGGCTCTGTATTGTTAATCTCTGTGTGGGCTCCGTATTGGTAATCTCCAACTGTATGGTCTCGGTTTTGGTAATCTCTGTATGGGCTCTGTATTGGCAATCACTGACTGTATGGGCTCTGTATTGGTAATCTCTGACTGTATGGACTCTGTATTGGTAATCTCTGACTGTATGGATTCTGTATTGGTAATCTCTGACTGCATGGCTGTGTATTGGTAATCTCTGTATGGGCTCTGTATTGGTAATCTCTGACTGTATGGGCTCTGTATTGGTAATCACTGACTGTATGGACTCTGTATTGGTAATCTCTTTATGGGCTCTGTATTGGTAATCACTGACTGTATGGACTCTGTATTGGTAATCTCTGACTGTGTGGAATCTGTATTGGGAATCTCTGACTGTATGGGCTCTGTGTTGGTAATCTCTGTATGAGCTCTGTATTGGTAATCTCTGTATGGACTCTGTATTGGTAATCTCTGACTGTATGGACTCTGTATTGGCAATCTCTGACTGTATAGGTTCCGTATTGGTAATCTATGACTGTATGGTGTCTGTATTAGTAATCTCTGACTGTATGGACTCTGTATTGGTAATCTCTGACTCTATGGTGTCTGTATTCGTAATCACTGACTGTATGGGCTCTGGATTGGTAATCTCTGTATGGGCTCTGTATTGGTAATCTCTGTCTGTACGGACTCTGCATTGGTAATCTCTGTATGGTCTCTGTATTGGTGATCTCTGACTGTATGGGCTCTGTATTGGTAATCTCTGTAATGGCTCTGTATTGGTAATCTCTGACTGTATGGGCTCTGTATTGTTAATCTCTGTGTGGGCTCCGTATTGGTAATCTCCAACTGTATGGTCTCGGTTTTGGTAATCTCTGTATGGGCTCTGTATTGGCAATCTCTGACTCTATGTGCTCTGTATTGGTAAACTCTGACTGTATGGACTCTGTATTGGTAATCTCTGACTGCATGGGCTCTGTATTGGTAATCACTGAATGTATGGACTCTGTATTGGTAATCTCTTTATGGGCTCTGTATTGGTAATCACTGACTGTATGGACTCTGTATTGGTAATCACTGACTGTGTGGAATCTGTATTGGGAATCTCTGACTGTATGGGCTCTGTGTTGGTAATCTCTGTATGAGCTCTGTATTGGTAATCTCTGTCTGGGCTCTGTATTGGTAATCTCTGACTTTCTGGACTCTGGATTGGTAATCTGCGACTGTATGGGCTCCGTATTGATAATCTCTGAATATACGAGCTCTGTATTGGTAATCTCTGTGTGGGCTCTGTATTGGTAATCTCTGTATGGACTCTGTATTGGTAATCTCTGTATGGGCTCTGTATTGGTAATCTCAGACTTTATGGACTCTGTATTTGTAATCTCTGACTGTATGGGCTCCGTATTGGTAATCTCTGACAGTATGCGTTCTGTATTCATAATCTCTGACTGTATGGACTCTGTATTGGTAATCTCTGACTGTATGGACTCTGTATTGGTAATCTCTGACCATATGGACTCTGTGTTGGTAATCTCTGACTGTATGGACTCTGTATTGGTAATCTCTGACTGTATGGACTCTGTATTGGCAATGTCTGACTGTATGGGCTCTGTATTGGTAATCTCTGTAAGGGCTCTGTATTGGTAATCTCTGACTGTATGGGCTCTGTATTGTTAATCTCTGTGTGGGCTCCGTATTGGTAATCTCCAACTGTATGGTCTCGGTTTTGGTAATCTCTGTATGGGCTCTGTATTGGCAATCTCTGACTCTATGTGCTCTGTATTGGTATTCTCTGACTGTATGGACTCTGTATTGGTAATCTCTGACTGTATGGGCTCTGTATTGGTAATCACTGACTGTATAGACTCTGTATTGGTAATCTCTGACTGTATGGACTCTGTATTGGTAATCTCTGACCATATGGACTCTGTGTTGGTAATCTCTGACTGTATGGACTCTGTATTGGTAATCTCTGACTGTATGGACTCTGTATTGGCAATGTCTGACTGTATGGGCTCTGTATTGGTAATCTCTGTAAGGGCTCTGTATTGGTAATCTCTGACTGTATGGGCTCTGTATTGTTAATCTCTGTGTGGGCTCCGTATTGGTAATCTCCAACTGTATGGTCTCGGTTTTGGTAATCTCTGTATGGGCTCTGTATTGGCAATCTCTGACTCTATGTGCTCTGTATTGGTAATCTCTGACTGTATGGACTCTGTATTGGTAATCTCTGACTGTATGGGCTCTGTATTGGTAATCACTGACTGTATGGACTCTGTCTTGGTAATCTCTTTATGGGCTCTGTATTGGTAATCACTGACTGTATGGACTCTGTATTGGTAATCTCTGACTGTGTGGAATCTGTCTTGGGAATCTCTGACTGTATGG
Source organism: Mustelus asterias (assembly GCF_964213995.1). Taxonomy (NCBI): domain Eukaryota; kingdom Metazoa; phylum Chordata; class Chondrichthyes; order Carcharhiniformes; family Triakidae; genus Mustelus; species Mustelus asterias. The sequence goes on along the minus strand of NC_135824.1, from coordinate 46,256,156 downwards.
GCTCTGTGTTGGTAATCTCTGTATGAGCTCTGTATTGGTAATCTCTGTCTGGGCTCTGTATTGGTAATCGCTGACTATATGGACTCTGTATTGGTAGCCTCTGACTGTATGTGCTCCGTATTGATAATCTCTGAATATAAGAGCTCTGTATTGGTAATCTCTGTGTGGGCTCTGTATTGGTAATCGCTGTATGGACTCTGTATTGGTAATCTCTGTATGGGCTCTGTATTGGTAATCTCAGACTTTATGGACTCTGTATTTGTAATATCTGACTGTATGGGCTCTGTATTGGTAATCTCTGACAGTATGGGTTCTGTATTCATAATCTCTGACTGTATGGACTCTGTATTGGTAATCTCTGACTGTATGGACTCTGTATTGGTAATCTCTGTGTGGGCTCTGTTTTGGTAATCTCTGTATGGACTCTGTATTGGTAATCTCTGTCTGGGCTCTGTATTGGTAATCTCAGACTTTATGGACTCTGTATTTGTAATCTCTGACTGTATGGGCTCTGTATTGGTAATCTCTGACAGTATGGGTTCTGTATTCATAATCTCTGACTGTATGGACTCTGTATTGGTAATCTCTGACTGTATGGACTCTGTATTGGCAATCTCTGACTGTATAGGTTCTGTATTGGTAATCTATGACTGTATGGTGTCTGTATTAGTAATCTCTGACTGTATGGACTCTGTATTGGTAATCTCTGACTGTATGGTGGCTGTATTGGTAATCACTGACTGTATGGGCTCTGTATTGGTAATCTCTGTATGGGCTCTGCATTGGTAATCTCTGTCTGTACGGACTCTGTATTGGTAATCTCTGTATGGTCTCTGTATTGGTGATCTCTGACTGTATGGGCTCTGTATTGGTAATCTCTGTAAGGGCTCTGTCTTGGTAATCTCTGACTGTATGAGCTCTGTATTGGTAATCTCTGACTGTATGGGCTCTGTATTGGTAATCTCTGACAGTATGGGTTCTGTATTCATAATCTCTGACTGTATGGACTCTGTATTGGTAATCTCTGACTGTATGGACTCTGTATTGGTAATCTCTGACCATATGGACTCTGTGTTGGTAATCTCTGACTGTATGGACTGTGTATTGGCAATCTCTGACTGTATAGGTTCTGTATTGGTAATCTATGACTGTATGGTGTCTGTATTAGTAATCTCTGACTGTATGGACTCTGTATTGGTAACCTCTGATTGTATGGTGTCTGTATTGGTAATCTCTGTATGGGCTCTGTATTGGTAATCTCTGTCTGTACGGACTCTGTATTGGTAATCTCTGTATGGACTGTGTATTGGTAATCTCTGTCTGTATGTACTCTGCATTGGTAATCTCTGACTGTATGGACTCTGTATTCGAAATCTCTGTATGGACTCTGTATTGGTAATCTCTGTATGGGCTCTGTATTGGTAATCTCCGACTGTATGGGCTCTGTATTGGTAATCTCTGTATGGGCTCTGTAATGGTAATCTCTGACTGTACGGACTCTGTATTGGTAATCACTGTATGGACTCTGTATTGGTAATCACTGACTGTATGTACTCTGTATTGTTAATCTCTGACAGTATGGTGTCTGTATTCGTAAACTCTGACTGTATGGACTCTGTATTGGTAATCTCTGACTGTATGGACTTTGTATTGGTAATCACTGACTGTATGGACTTTGTATTGGTAATCTCTGACTGTATGAACACTGTACTGCTAATCTCTGACTGTACGGACTCTGTATTAGTAATCTCTGACTCTATGGACTCTGTATTGGTAATCTCTGTATGGGCTCTGTATTGGTAATCTCTGACTGTATGGAATCTGTATTGGTAATCTCCGACTCTGTGGTGTCTGTATTGGTAATCTCTGACTGTATGGACTCTGTATTGGTAATCTCTGACTGTATGGACTCTGTATTGGTAATCCCTGACTGTATGGTGTCTGTATTGGTAATCACTGACTGTATGGGCTCTGTATTGGTAATCTCTGTATGGGCTCTCTATTGGTAATCTCTGTCTGTGCGGACTCTGTATTGGTAATCTCTGTATGGACTGTGTATTGGTAATCTCTGACTGTATGTTCTCTGTATTGGTAATCACTACTGTATGGACTTTGTATTGGTAATCTCTGACTGTATGAACACTGTACTGGTAATCTCTGACTGTACGGACTCTGTATTAGTAATCTCTGACTCTATGGACTCTGTACTGGAAATCTCTATATGGGCTCTGTTTTGGTAATCTCTGACTGTATGGTGTCTGTATTGGTAATCTCTGACTGTATGGAAACTGTATTGGTAATCTCTGACTCTGTGGTGTCTGTATTGGTAATCTCCGACTGCATGGGCTCTGCATTGGAAATCTCTGTTTGGGCTATGTATTGGCAATCTCTGACTGTACGGTCTCTGTGTTGGTAATCTCTGTATGGACTCTGTATTGGTAATCTCTGCATGGGCTCTGTATTGGTAATCTCTGACTGTACGGACTCTGTATTGGTAATCTCTGTATGGGCTCTGTATTTGAAATCTCTGACTGTATCGACTCTGTATTGGTAATCTCTGTATCTGCTCTGTATTGGTAATCTCTGACTGTGTGGACTCTGTATTGGTAATCTCTGTCTGGGCTCTGTATTGGTAATCTCTGTCTGTACGGACTATGTATTGGTAATCTCTGTATGGACAGTGTATTGGTAATCTCTGCATGGGCTCTGTATTGGTAATCTCTGACTGTACCGACTCTGTATTGGTTATCTCTGTATGGGCTCTGTATTGGTAATCTCTGACTGTATGGACTCTGTATTGGTAATTGCTGACTGTATGGGTTTTGTATTGGTAATCTCTGACTGTTTGTTCTCTGCATTGGTAATCTCTGTATGGACTCTGTCTTGGTAATCTCTGACTGTTTGGACTCTGTATTGGCAATCATTGACTGTATGGACTCTGTATTGGTAATCTCTGACTGTATGGGCTCTGTATTGGTAATCTCTGTATGGGCTCTGTATTGGTAATCACTGACTGTATGGACTCTGTATTGGTAATCTGTGACTGTATGGACTATGTATTGGGAAACTCTGGCTGTATTGACTCTGTATTGGTAATCTCTGATTGTATGTGCTCCGTATTGATAACCTCTGAATATAAGGGCTCTGTATTGGTAATCTCTGTGTGGGCTCTGTATTGGTAATCTCTGTCTCGACTCTGTATTGGTAATCTCCGTATGGGCTATGTGTTGGTAATCTCTGACTGTTTGGACTCTGTATTGGTAATCTCTGACTGTATGGTGTCTGTATTGGTAATCACTGACTGTATGGGCTCTGTATTGGTAATCTCTGTATGGGCTCTGTATTGGTAATCTCTGTCTGTACGGACTCTGTATTGGTAATCTCTGTAACAACTGTGTATTGGTAATCTCTGACAGTATGGGTTCTGTATTGGTAATCACTGACTGTATGGAATCTGTATTGGCAATCTCTGACTGTATGGACTCTGTATTGGTAATCTCTGACTGTATGGTCTCTGTATTGGTTATCTCTGACTCTATGGACACTGTATTGGTAATCTCTCTATGGGCTCTGTATTGGGAATCTCTGACTGTATGGTGTCTGTATTGGTAACCTCTGACTGTATGGACTCTGTATTGGTCATCTCTGATTGTATGGAATCTGTATTGGTAATCTCTGACTGCATGGCTGTGTATTGGTAATCTCTGTATGGGCTCTGTATTGGTAATCTCTGACTGTTTGGACTCTGTATTGGTAATCTCTGACTGTATGGTGTCTGTATTGGTAATCACTGACTGTATGGGCTCTGTATTGGTAATCTCTGTATGGGCTCTGTTTTGGTAATCTCTGACTGTATGGTGTCTGTATTGGTAATCTCTGACTGTATGGAATCTGTACTGGTAATCTCTGACTCTGTGGTGTCTGTATTGGTAATCTCTGACTGTATGGACTCTGTATTGGTAATCTCTGACCATATGGACTCTGTGTTGGTAATCTCTGACTTTATGGACTCTGTATTGGTAATCTCTGACTGTATGGACTCTGTATTGGCAATCTCTGACTGTATAGGTTCTGTATTGGTAATCTATGACTGTATGGTGTCTGTAATTGGTAATCTCTGACTGTATGGACTCTGTATTGGTAATCCCTGACTGTATGGTGTCTGTATTGGTAATCACTGACTGTGTGGGCTCTGTATTGGTAATCTCTGTATGGGCTCTGTATTGGTAATCTCTGCCTGTACGGACTCTGTATTGGTAATCTCTGTATGGTCTCTGTATTGGTGATCTCTGACTGTATGGGCTCTGTATTGGTAATCTCTGTAAGGGCTCTGTCTTGGTAATCTCTGACTGTATGGGCTTTGTATTGGTAATCTCTGACTGTATGGGGTCTGTATTGTTAATCTCTGTGTGGGCTCCGTATTGGTAATCTCTGTATCGACTCTGTATTGGTAATCTCTGTATGGGCTATGTATTGGTAATCACTGACTGTATGGACTCTGTATTGGTAATCTCTGACTGTATGGGCTCTGTATTGGTAATCTCTGACAGTATGGGTTCTGTATTGGTACTCTCTGACTGTATGGACTCTGTATTGGTAATCTCTGACTGTATGGACTCTGCATTGGTAATCTCTGACTGTATGGTCTCTGTATTGGTTATCTCTGACTCTATGGACGCTGTATTGGTAATCTCACTATGGGCTCTGTATTGGGAATCTCTGACTGTATGGTGTCTGTATTGGTAACCTCTGACTGTATGGACTCTGTATTGGTCATCTCTGATTGTATGGAATCTGTATTGATAATCACTACTGTATGGGCTCTGTCTTGGTAATCTCTGACTGTATGGACTCTGTATTGGTAATCTCTGACTGTATGGACTCTGTATTGGTAATCTCTGACTGCATGGCTGTGTATTGGTAATCTCTGTATGGGCTCTGTATTGGTAATCTCTGACTGTTTGGACTCTGTATTGGTAATCTCTGACTGTATGGTGTCTGTATTGGTAATCACTGACTGTATGGGCTCTGTATTGGTAATCTCTGTACGGACTGTGTATTGGTAATCTCTGTCTGTACGGACTCTGTATTGGTAATCTCTGTACGGACTGTGTATTGGTAATCTCTGACTGTATGTACTCTGTTTTGGTAATCTCTGACTGTACGGACTCTGTATTAGTAATCTCTGACTGTATGGACTCTGTATTGGTAATCTCTGTATGGGCTCTGTTTTGGTAATCTCTGACTGTATGGTGTCTCTATTGGTAATCTCTGACTGTATGGAATCTGTATTGGTAATCTCTGACTCAGTGGTGTCTGTATTGGTAATCTCTGACTGTATGGACTCTGTATTGGTAATCTCTGACCATATGGACTCTGTGTTGGTAATCTCTGACTGTATGGACTCTGTATTGGTAATCTCTGACTGTATGGACTCTGTATTGGCAATCTCTGACTGTAGAGGTTCTGTATTGGTAATCTATGACTGTATGGTGTCTGTATTGGTAATCTCTGACTGTATGGACTCTGTATTGGTAATCCCTGACTGTATGGTGTCTGTATTGGTAATCACTGACTGTTTGGGCTCTGTATTGGTAATTTCTGTATGGGCTCTGTATTGGTAATCTCTGTCTGTACAGACTCTGTATTGGTAATCTCTGTATGGACTGTGTATTGGTAATCTCTGACTGTATGTACTCTGTATTGGTAATCACTGACTGTATGGACTTTGTATTGGTAATCTCTGACTGTATGAACACTGTACTGGTAATCTCTGACTGTACGGACTCTGTATTAGTAATCTCTGACTCTATGGACTCTGTATTGGTAATCTCTGTATGGGTTCTGTTTTGGTAATCTCTGACTGTATGGAATCTGTATTGGTAATCTCTGACTCTGTGGTGTCTGTGTTGGTAATCTCTGACTGTATGGACTCTGTATTGGCAATCTCTGACTGTATAGGTTCTGTATTGGTAATCTATGACTGTATGGTGTCTGTATTAGAAATCTCTGACTGTATGGACTCTGTATTGGTAATTTCTGACTGTATGGTGTCTGTATTGGTAATCACTGACTGTATGGGCTCTGTATTGGTAATCTCTGTATGGGCTCTGGATTGGTAATCTCTGTCTGTACGGACTCTGTATTGGTAATCTCTGTATGGTCTCTGTATTGGTGATCTCTGACTGTATGGGCTCTGTATTGGTAATCTCTGTAAGGGCTCTGTCTTGGTAATCTCTGACTGTATGGGTTTTGTATTAGTAATCTCTGACTGTCTGGGCTCTGTATTGTTAATCTCTGTGTGGGCTCCGTATTGGTAATCTCCAACTGAATGGTCTCGATTTTGGTAATCTCTGTATGGGCTCTGTATTGGCAATCTCTGACTGTATGGGCTCTGTATTGGTAATCTCTGACTGTATGGACTCTGTATTGGTAATCTCTGACTGTATGGACACTGTATTGGTAGTCTCTGACTGCATGGCTGTGTATTGGTAATCTCTGTATGGGCTCTGTATTGGTAATCTCTGACTGTATGGGCTCTGTATTGGTAATCACTGACTGTATGGACTCTGTATTGGTAATCTCTTTATGGGCTCTGTATTAGTAATCTCTGACTCTGTGGAATCTGTATTGGGAATCTCTGACTGTATGGGCTCTGTGTTGGTAATCTCTGTATGAGCTCAGTATTGGTAATCTCTGTATGGACTCTGTATTGGTAATCTCTGACTGTATGGACTCTGTATTGGCAATCTCTGACTGTATAGGTTCTGTATTGGTAATCTATGACTGTATGGTGTCTGTATTAGTAATCTCTGACTGTATGGACTCTGTATTGGTAATCTCTGACTGTATGGTGTCTGTATTGGTAATCACTGACTGTATGGGCTCTGGATTGGTAATCCCTGTATGGGCTCTGTATTGGTAATCTCTGTGTGTACGGACTCAGCATTGGTAATCTCTGTATGGTCTCTGTATTGGTGATCTCTGACTGTATGGGCTCTGTATTGGTAATCTCTCTAAGGGCTCTGTATTGGTAATCTCTGACTGTATGGGCTCTGTATTGTTAATCTCTGTGTGGTCTCCGTATTGGTAATCTCCAACTGTATGGTCTCGGTTTTGGTAATCTCTGTATGGGCTCTGTATTGGCAATCTCTGACTGTATGGGCTCTGTATTGGTAATCTCTGACTGTGTGGAATCTGTATTGGGAAACTCTGACTGTATTGACTCTGTATTGGTAATCTCTGACTGTATGGGCTCCGTATTGATAATCTCTGAATATAAGAGCTCTGTATTGGTAATCTCTGTGTGGGCTCTGTATTGGTAATCTCTGTGTGGACTCTGTATTGGTAATCTCTGTATGGGCTCTGTATTGGTAATCTCAGACTTTATGGACTCTGTATTTGTAATCTCTGACTGTATGGGCTCTGTATTGGTAATCTCTGACAGTATGGGTTCTGTATTCATAATCTCTGACTGTATGGACTCTGTATTGGTAATCTCTGACTGTATGGACTCTGTATTGGTAATCTCTGACCATATGGACTCTGTGTTGGTAATCTCTGACTGTCTGGACTGTGTATTGGCAATCTCTGACTGTATAGGTTCTGTATTGGTAATCTATGACTGTATGGTGTCTGTATTAGTAATCTCTGACTGTATGGACTCTGTATTGGTAACCTCTGATTGTATGGTGTCTGTATTGGTAATCTCTGTATGGGCTCTGTATTGGTAATCTCTGTCTGTACGGACTCTGTATTGGTAATCTCTGTATGGACTGTGTATTGGTAATCTCTGTCTGTATGTACTCTGCATTGGTAATCTCTGACTGTATGGACTCTGTATTCGAAATCTCTGTATGGACTCTGTATTGGTAATCTCTGTATGGGCTCTGTATTGGTAATCTCCGACTGTATGGGCTCTGTATTGGTAATCTCTGTATGGGCTCTGTAATGGTAATCTCTGACTGTACGGACTCTGTATTGGTAATCACTGTATGGACTCTGTATTGGTAATCACTGACTGTATGGACTCTGTATTGTTAATCTCTGACGGTATGGTGTCTGTATTCGTAAACTCTGACTGTATGGACTCTGTATTGGTAATCTCTGACTGTATGGTGTCTGTATTGGTAACCTCTGACTGTATGGACTCTGTATTGGTCATCTCTGACTGTATGGAGTCTGTATTCGTAATCACTGACTGTATGGGTTCTGTCTTGCTAATCTCTGACTGTATGGTGTCAGTATTGGTCATCTCTGACTGTATGGACTCTGTATTGGTAATCTCTGACTGTATGGACTCTATATTGGTAATCTTTGACTGTATGGACTCTGTATTGGTAATCTCTGACTGTATAGGTTCTGTATTGGTAATCTATGACTGTATGGTGTCTGTCTTGGTAATCGCTGACTGTATGGACTCTGTATTGGTAATCTCTGACTCTATGGTGTCTGTATTGGTAATCTCCGACTTTATGGGCTCTGTATTGGTAATCTCTGACAGTATGGACTCTGTATTGGTAATCTCTGTAAGGACTCGGTATTGGTCATCTCTGTATGGGCTCTGTATTGGTAATCTCCGACTGTATGGGCTCTGTATTGGTAATCTCTGACTGTATGGGCTCTGTATTGGTAATCTCTGACTGTACGGACTCTGTATTGGTAATCTCTCTATCTGCTCTGGATTGGTAATCACTGACTGTATGGACTCTGTATTGGTAATATCTGTATGGACTCTGTGTTGTTGATCTCTGTCTGTATGGGCTCTGTATTGGTAATCTCTGACTGTATGGTCTCTGCATTGGTAACCTCTGTCTGTGTGGGCTCTGTAGTAGTAATCTCTGTCGGTGTGGGCTTTGTATTGGTAAACTCTGACTGTATGGGCTCTGTATTGGTAATCTCGGACTGTATGGACTCTGTATTGGTAATCACTGACTGTATGGACTCTGTATTGGAAATCTCTGACTGTATGGGTTCTGTATTGGTAATCTCTGACTGTATTGTGTCCGTATTGGTAATCTCTGACTGTCTGGACTCTGTATTGCTAATTTCTGTATGTGTGGGCTCTGTATTGGTAATCTCTGAATGTATGGACTCTGTATTGGTAATCACTGACTCTATGGACTCTGTATTGGTAATCTCTACCTGTATGGACTCTGGTTTGGTAATCTCTGACTGTATGATGTCTGTATTGGTAATGTCAGACTGTATGGACTCTGTATTGGTAATCTCTGACTGTATGGACTCTGTATTGGTAATCTCTGACTGTATGGTCTCTCTTTTGGTTATCTCTGACTGTATGGACTCGGTATTGGTAATCTCTCTATGGGATCTGTATTGGGAATCTCTGACTGTATGGTGTCAGCATTGGGATCCTCTGACTGTATGGACTCTGTATTGGTCATCTCTGACTATGTGGAGTCTGTATTCGTAATCTCTGACTGTATGGGTCCTGTCTTGGTAATCTCTAACTGTATGGTGTCAGTATTGGTAATCTCTGACTGTTTGGGCTCCGTATTGGTAATCTCTGGCTGTATGGACTCTGTATTGGTAATCTCTGACTGTATGGACTCTGTATTGGTAATCTCTGTATGGACGCTGTATTGGTAATCTCTGTATGGGCTCTGTATTGGTAATCTCAGACAGTATGGGTTCTGTATTCATAATCTCTGACTGTATGGACTCTGTATTGGTAATCTCTGACTGTATGGACTCTGTATTGGTAATCTCTGACCATATGGACTCTGTGTTGGTAATCTCTGACTGTATGGACTCTGTATTGGCAATCTCTCACTGTATGGTGTCTGTATTGGTAATCTCTGTATGGGCTCTGTATTGGTAATCTCTGTCTGTACGGACTCTGTATTGGTAATCTCCGTACGCACTGTGTATTGGTAATCTCTGACTGTATGTACTCTGTATTGGTAATCACTGACTGTATGGACTTTGTATTGATAATCTCTGACTGTATGAACACTGTACTGGTAATCTCTGACTGTACGGACTCTGTATTAGTAATCTCTGACTCTATGCACTCTGTATTGGTAATCTCTGTATGGGCTCTGTTTTGGTAATCTCTGACTGTATGGTGTCTGTATTGGTAATCTCTGACTGTATGGAATCTGTATTGGTAATCTCTGACGCTGTGGTGTCTGTATTGGTAATCTCTGACTGTATGGACTCTGTATTGGTAATCTCTGACCACATGGACTCTGTGTTGGTAATCTCTGACTGTATGGACTCTGTATTGGTAATCTCTGACTGTATGGACTCTGTATTGGCAATCTCTGACTGTATAGGTTCTGTATTGGTAATCTATGACTGTATGGTGTCTGTATTAGTAATCTCTGACTGTATGGACTCTGTATTGGTAATTTCTGACTGTATGCTGTCTGTATTGGTAATCACTGACTGTATGGGCTCTGTATTGGTAATCTCTGTATGGGCTCTGCATTGGTAATCTCTGTCTGTACGGACTCTGTATTGGTAATCTCTGTATGGTCTCTGTATTGGTGATCTCTGACTGTATGGGCTCTGTATTGGTAATCTCTGTAAGGGCTCTGTCTTGGTAATCTCTGACTGTATGGGCTCTGTATTGTTAATCTCTGTGTGGGCTCCGTATTGGTAATCTCCAACTGTATGATCTCGGTTTTGGTAATCTCTGTATGGGCTCTGTATTGGCAATCTCTGACTGTATGGGCTCTGTATTGGTAATCACTGACTGTATGGACTCTGTATTGGTAATCTCTTTATGGGCTCTGTATTGGTAATCACTGACTGTATGGTGTCTGTATTAGTAATCTCTGACTGTATGGACTCTGTATTGGTAAACTCTGACTGTATGGTGTCTGTATTGGTAATCTCTGTATGGGCTCTGTATTGGTAATCTCTGTCTGTACGGACTCTGTATTGGTAATCTCTGTATGGACTGTGTATTGGTAATCTCTGTCTGTATGTACTCTGTATTGGTAATTACTGACTGTATGGACTTTGTATTGGTAATCTCTGACTGTATGAACACTGTACTGGAAATCTCTGACTGTACGGACTCTGTATTAGTAATCTCTGACTCTATCGACTCTGTATTGGTAATCTCTGTATGGGCTCTGTTTTGGTAATCTCTGACTGTATGGTGTCTGTCTTGGTAATCTCTGACTCTGTGGTGTCTGTATTGGTAATCTCTGACTGTATGGACTCTGTATTGGTAATCTCTGACCATATGGACTCTGTGTTGGTAATCTCTGACTGTATGGACTCTGTATTGGTAATCTCTGACTGTATGGACTCTGTATTGGCAATCTCTGACTGTATAGGTTCTGTATTGGTAATCTATGACTGTATGGTGTCTGTATTGGTAATCCCTGACTGTATGGACTCTGTATTGGTAATCCCTGACTGTATGGTGTCTGTATTGGTAATCACTGACTGTATGGTCTCTGTATTGCTAATCTCTGTATGGGCTCTGTATTGGTATTCTCTGTCTGTACGGACTCTGTATTGGTAATCTCTGTATGGACTGTGTATTGGTAATCTCTGACTGTTTGTACTCTGTATTGGTAATCACTGACTGTATGGACTTTGTATTGGTAATCTCTGACTGTCTGAACACTGTACTGGTAATCTATGACTGTACGGACTCTGTATTAGTAGTCTCTGACTCTATGGACTCTGTATTGGTAATCTCTGTATGGGCTCTGTTTTGGTAATCTCTGACTGTATGGTGTCTGTATTGGTAATCTCTGACTGTATGGAATCTGTATTGGTAATCTCTGACTCTGTGGTGTCTGTATTGGTAATCTCCGACTGCATGGGCTCTGGATTGGTAATCTCTGTTTGGGCTATGTATTGGTAATCTCTGACTGTACGGGCTCTGTGTTGGTAATCTCTGTATGGACTCTGTATTGGTAATCTCTGTATGGGCTCTGTGTTGGTAATCTCTGTATCTGCTCAGTATTGGTAATCTCTGTATGGACTCTGTATTGGTAATCTCTGACTGTATGGACTCTGTATTGGCAATCTCTGACTGTATAGGTTCTGTATTGGTAATCTATGACTGTATGGTGTCTGTATTCGTAATCTCTGACTGTATGGACTCTGTATTGGTAATCACTGACTGTATGGGCTCTGGATTGGTAATCTCTGTATGGGCTCTGTATTGGTAATCTCTGTGTGTACGGACTCTGCATTGGTAATCTCTGTATGGTCTCTGTATTGGTGATCTCTGACTGTATGGGCTCTGTATTGGTTATCTCTCTAAGGGCTCTGTATTGGTAATCTCTGACTGTATGGGCTCTGTATTGTTAATCTCTGTGTGGGCTCCGTATTGGTAATCTCCAACTGTATGGTCTCGGTTTTGGTAATCTCTGTATGGGCTCTGTATTGGCAATCTCTGACTGTATGGGCTCTGTATTGGTAACCTCTGACTGTATGGACTCTGTATTGGTCATCTCTGATTGTATGGAGTCTGTATTGATAATCACTCCTGTATGGGTTCTGTCTTGGTAATCTCTGACTGTATGGACTCTGTATTGGTAATCTCTGACTGTATGGACTCTGTATTGGTAATCTCTGACTGTATGGGCTCTGTATTGGTAATCTCTGACAGTATGGGTTCTGTATTCTGTATATGGGAAATAGGTTAAAAAGTAGGGTCACTAGGGTGGCCATCTCTGGGCTGCTCCCAATGCCTCGTGCCAGTGAGGCTAAGAATAGGGAGTTGGTACAAATGAATGCCTGGCTAAAGGACTGGTCCAGGAGGGAGGGCTTTATTTTCATAGACCAATGGGAGTTTTTCAGGAGAGGATGGCACCTGTACAAGAGGGTGGGGTCACAACTAAGTTGGAAGGGCACAAATATCCTGGCTGGGAGCTTTGCTAGTGCAGTTCGGGGGGGTTTAAACTAGTATGGCAGGGGGGTGGGGATCAAACTATTAGGTCTATAAGTGTGGTGGCTGGGGACGAGCTTGGGGCTGGGACAAGGCTGGCAAAGAAGAAGAGCAATCTGGGGGAGGACGACCTCACTGAGCCTGGGCGTCTGGAGTGCTTATACTTCAATGCAAGGAGCGTAGCAGGTAAAACAGACGAACTTGGGGCCTTAATGCGCACAAGGAATTTGGATGTGGTTGCGGTGACAGAGACTTGGTTGAAAGAGGGACAGGACTGGCAGCTGAATATTCCAGGGTACAAGTGTTTTAGGCGAGACAGAGGAGGGGCCAAAAGAGGTGGGGGAGTAGCGGTATTGGTTGGAGAGCATATTACAGCGGTGCAGAGGGAGGACAATTCGGAGGAGTCGTGTAGCGAGTCACTCTGGGTGGAGCTTAGAAACAGGAAAGGCGCAGTCACTATGTTGGGGGTGTACTACAGGCCCCCCAACAGCCCAAGGGAAGTGGAAGAATGGATATGTCAGGAGATACTGGATAGGTGCAGGAAATATAGGGTTGTTGTAGTGGGAGACTTCAATTTCCCTGGTATAGACTGGAAATCGCTGAGGGCAGGGACTCTGGATGGGGAGGAATTTGTAAAATGTGTACAGGAGGGTTCGTTGGAACAATATGTGGACAGCCCGACTAGAGAGGGGGCTATACTGGACCTGGTACTGGGGAATGAGTCCGGTCAGGTCTTCAAAGTTTTGGTTGGGGAACATGTGGCAAATAGTGACCACAATTCTGTTAGCTTTAGGATAGTGATGGAAAAGGATGAGTGGTGTCCCAAGGGTAAGGTGTTGGATTGGGGGAAGACTAACTTTATTGGGATCAGGCAGAAATTGGCAGCTCTTGATTGGGAGAGGCTGTTTGAGGGTAAATCCACATCTGGTATGTGGCAGTCTTTTAGGGAACGGTTGTTAGGGCTACAGGACAAGCATGTGCCTGTAAAAAAGAAGGATAGGAAGGGTAGGATTAGAGAACCGTGGATAACCAGGGAAATTGAGGGACTGGTCAAAAGGAAAAGAGAGGCGTATGTTAGGTCCAAGCAGCTAAAAACGGAGGGAGCTCTGGAGGAGTACAATGAAAGTAGGAAAATACTCAAACGGGGAATTAGAAGAGCAAAAAGGGGTCACGAAATGTTCTTGGCAGACAGGATTAAGGAGAATCCCAAGGCATTTTATTCATACGTTAGGAACAAAAGGGTTGTTAGGGAAAAAATCGGACCTCTCAGGGACAAAAGTGGGGACTTATGCTTGGAGCCCAAAGAAGTAGGGGAGATCCTAAATGAATACTTTGCGTCGGTATTCACAAAGGAGAGGGATGTGTTGACTGGGAGTGTCTCGGAGGGGAGTGTTGAACCGTTGGAGAAAATCTCCATTACAAAGGAGGAAGTGTTAGGTTTGTTAGAGAATATAAAGACTGACAAATCCCCAGGGCCTGATGGAATCTATCCAAGGCTGCTCAGGGAGACGAGAGGTGAAATCGTTGGGCCTCTGACGCAAATCTTTGTCTCGTCACTGGACACAGGTGAGGTCCCAGAGGATTGGAGGATAGCCAATGTGGTCCCGTTATTTAAGAAGGGTAGGAAGGATAACCCGGGTAATTATAGGCCGGTGAGCTTGACGTCCGTGGTGGGGAAGTTGTTGGAGAAGATTCTTAGAGATAGGATGTATGCGCATTTAGAAAGGAATAAACTCATTAACGATAGTCAACATGGTTTTGTGAGAGGGAGGTCACGCCTCACTAACCTGGTGGTGTTTTTTGAAGAAGTGACCAAAATGGTTGACGAAGGAAGGGCCGTGGATGTTGTCTATATGGACTTTAGTAAAGCGTTTGACAAAGTCCCTCATGGTAGGCTAGTGAAAAAGGTTGGATCCCATGGGATAAAGGGGGAGGTGGCTAGATGGGTGGAGAACTGGCTTGGTCATAGAAGACAGAGGGTGGTAGTGGAAGGGTCTTTTTCTGGCTGGAGGCCTGTGACTAGTGGTGTACCGCAGGGCTCTGTATTGGGACCTCTGCTGTTTGTGATTTATATAAATGATCTGGAAGAAGGAGTAACTGGGGTGATCAGTAAGTTTGCGGACGACACAAAACTGGCAGGACTTGCAGATAGTGAGGAACATTGTCAGAGGCTACAGAAGGATATAGATAGGCTGGAAATTTGGGCAAGGAAATGGCAGATGGAGTTCAATCCTGATAAATGCGAAGTGATGCATTTTGGTGGGAATAATGTAGGGAGGAGCTACACGATAAATGGAAGAACCATAAAGGGTGTAGAGACGCAGAGGGACCTGGGTGTGCAAGTCCACAGATCTTTGAAGGTGACGTCACAGGTGGAGAAGGTGGTGAAGAAGGCATATGGCATGCTTGCCTTTATAGGACGGGGCATAGAGTATAAGAGTTGGGGTCTGATGTTGCAGATGTATAGAACGTTGGTTCGGCCGCATTTGGAATACTGCGTCCAGTTCTGGTCGCCACACTACCAGAAGGACGTGGAGGCTTTGGAGAGAGTACAGAGGAGGTTTACCAGGATGTTGCCTGGTATGGAGGGGCTTGGTTATGAGGAGAGATTGGGGAAACTGGGGTTGTTCTCCTTGGAAAGACGGAGGATGAGGGGAGACTTAATAGAGGTGTATAAAATTATGAAAGGCATAGATAGGGTGAACGGTGGGAAGCTTTTCCCCGGGTCGGTGGTGACGTTCACGAGGGGTCATAGGTTCAAGGTGAAGGGGGGGAGGTTTAACACAGATATCAGAAGGACATATTTCACACAGAGGGTCGTGGGGGCCTGGAATGTGTTGCCGGGCAAGGTGGTGGAGGCGGACACACTGGGAACGTTTAAGACTTATCTAGACAGCTATATGAACGGAGTGGGAATGGAGGGATACAAAAGAGTGGTCTAGTTTGGACCAGGGAGCGGCGCGGGCTAATTGTTCCTTGTTTCTCGTTTCAAGGTTTCATTCTATGATCATCTTGCTGGTGCCAGTACAGAGCGAGACTGCGGATAGTTGGGAACCTGTCTCGGGGGCAGGGAATTCATATGGTGTTCGTGGAAGTGGAAATGACTAGGGTTGGGAAGCATTTTCCGATCAGGGCCATTGTGATCTCCTGGACTCGTTTCGATCGCCTCAGGGGGTCGGAGAGGAATTTCCCAGATTTTTTTTCCCCATATTGGCCCTGGGGTTTTTCACTCTGGGTTTTCGCCTCTCCCTGGAGATCGCATGGTCTGGAATGGGGGGGTGGGGGTGAGTTAATAGGTTGTAATGAACAAAGCATCGTAGCTGTGAGGGACAGCTCGGTGGATAGGATATTGGTATGTAGATAGGCTGGAAAATTGGGCGGGGATCCTGGATTCAGGATTCAATCCTGGACCGGGGAGCGGCGTGGGCTTGGAGGGCCGAAGGGCCTGTTCCTGTGCTGTATTGTTCTTTGTTCTTTGTATTGGTAATCTCTGACTGTATGGACTCTGTATTGGGAATCTCTGACTGTATGGTGTCTGTGTTGGTAATCTCTGACTGTATGGACTCTGTATTGGTAATCTCTGACTGTATGGGCTCTGTATTGGTAATTTCTGACAGTATGGGTTCTGTATTGGTAATCTCTGACTGTATGGACTCTGTATTGGTAATCTCTGACTGTATGGACTCTGTATTGGTAATCTCTGACTGGTCTCTGTATTGATAATCTCTGACTCTATGGGCTGTGTATTGGTAATCTCTGTATGGACTCTGTATTGTTCATCTCTGTCTGTACGGGCTCTGTATTGGTAATCTCTGACTGCATGATATCTGTATTGGTGATCTCTGACTGTATGGACTCTGTACTGGTAATCTCTGTCTGTGTGGACTCTGTATTGGTAATTTCTGTATGTGTGGGCTCTGTATTGATAATCTCTGACCGTATGGGCTCTGTATTGGTAATCTCTGAATGTATGGACTCTGAATTGGTAATCACTGACTCTATGGACTCTGTATAGGTAATCTCTGACTGTACGGACTCTGTATTGGTAATCTCTATATGGACTCTGTATTGGTAATCTCTGACTGTATGGACTCTGTAATGGTAATGTCAGACTGTATGGACTCTGTATTGGTAATCTCTGACTGTATGGACTCTGTATTGGTAATCTCTGACTGTATGGACTCTGTATTGGTAGTCTCTGACTGTATGGACTCTGTACTGGTAATCTCTGTCTGTGTGGACTCTGTATTGGTAATTTCTCTATGTGTGGGCTCTGTGTTGGTAATCTCTGACTGTATGGGCTCTGTATTGGTAATCTCTGAATGTATGGACTCTGAATTGGTAATCACTGACTCTATGGACTCTGTATTGGTAATCTCTGACTGTATGGACTCGGTATTGGTCATCTCTCCATGGGATCTGTATTGGGAATCTATGACTGTATGGTGTCTGCATTGGCAACCTCTGACTGTCAGGACTCTGTATTGGTAATCTCTGACTGTATGGACTCTGTATTGGTAATCTCTGACTCTATGGACTCTGTATTGGTAATCTCTGACTGTATGGACTCTGTATTCGTAATCTCTGACTGTATAGGTTCTGTATTGGTAATCTATGGCTGTATGGTGTCTGTATTGGTCATCTCTGACTGTATGGACTCTGTATTGGTAATCTCTGACTCTATGGTGACTATATTGGGAATCTCCGACTGTATGGGCTCTGTATTGGTAAACTCTGTATGGACTCTGTATTGGTAATCGCTCTCTGTATGGGCTCTGTATGGGATATTTCTGACTGTATGGTCTCTGTATTGCTAATATCTGACTGTATGGACTCTGTATTGGTAATCTCTGACTGTATGGACTCTGTATTGGTAATCTCTGACTGTACGGACTCTGTATTGGTAATCTCTGACTGTATGGACTCTGTATTGGTAATATCTGAATGTATGGACTCTGTATTGGTAATCTCTGACTGTATGGACTCTGTATTGGTCATCTCTGACTGTATGGGCTCTGTATTGGTAATCTCTGTCTGTGTGGACTCTGTATTGGTAATTTCTGTATGTGTGGGCTCTGTATTGATAATCTCTGACCGTATGGGCTCTGTATTGGTAATCTCTGAATGTATGGACTCTGAATTGGTAATCACTGACTCTATGGACTCTGTATTGGTAATCTCTGACTGTACGGACTCTGTATTGGTAATCTCTGACTCTATGGACTCTGTATTGGTAATCTCTGACTGTATGGACTCTGTATTCGTAATCTCTGACTGTATAGGTTCTGTATTGGTAATCTATGGCTGTATGGTGTCTGTATTGGTCACCTCTGACTGTATGGACTCTGTATTGGTCATCTCTGACTCTATGGTGACTGTATTGGGAATCTCCGACTGTGTGGGCTCTGTATTGGTAAACTCTGTATGGACTCTGTATTGGTAATCTCTCTCTGTATGGGCTCTGTATGGGACATTTCTGACTGTATGGTCTCTGTATTGCTAATCTCTGACTGTATGGACTCTGTATTGGTAATCTCTGACTGTATGGACTCTGCATTGGTAATCTCTGACTGTCTGGACTCTGTATTGGTAATCTCTGACTGTATGGACTCTGTATTGGTAATCTCTGACTGTACGGACTCTGTATTGGTAATCTCTATATGGACTCTGTATTGGTAATCTCTGACTGTATGGACTCTGTCATGGTAATGTCAGACTGTATGGACTTTGTATTGGTAATCTCTGACTGTATGGACTCTGTATTGGTAATCTCTGACTGTATAGGTTCTGTATTGGTAATCTATGGCTGTATGGTGTCTGTATTGGTAATCTCTGACTGTATGGACTCTGTATTGGTAATCTCTGACTCTATGGAGACTGCATTGGTAATCTCCGACTGTATGGGCTCTGCATTGGTAAACTCTGTATGGACTCTGTATTGGTAATCTCTCTCTGTATGGGCTCTGTATGGGTAATCTCTGACTGTATGGTCTCTGTATTGCTTATCTCTGACTGTATGGACTCTGTATTGGTAATCTCTGACTGTATGGACTCTGCATTGGTAATCTCTGACTGTATGTACTCTGTATTGGTAATCTCTGACTGCATGGACTCTGTATTGGTAATCTCTATATGGACTCTGTATTGGTAATCTCTGACTGTATGGACTCTGTATTGCTTATCTCTGACTGTATGGTCTCTGTATTGGTAATCTCTGACTGTATGGACTCTGCATTGGTAATCTCTGACTGTATGGACTCTGTATTGGTAATCTCTGACTGTATGGACTCTAATGGTAACGTCAGACTGTATGGACTCTGTATTGGTAATCTCTGACTGTATGGACTCTGTATTGGTAATCTCTGACTGTATGGACTCTGTATTGGTAATCTCTGACTGTATGGACTCTGTATTGGTAATCTCTGAATGAATGGACTCTGTATTGGTAATCTCGGACTGGAGAGGTTCTGTATTCGTAATCTATGACTGTATGGTGTCTGTATTGGTAATCTCTGACTGTATGGACTCTGTATTGTTAATCTCTGACTCTATGGTGTCTGTATTGGTAATGTCCGACTGTATGTGCTCTGCATTGGTAATCTCTGACTGTATGGACTCTGTATTCGAAATCTCTGTATGGACTCTGTATTGGTAATCTCTGTATGGGCTCTGTATTGGTAATCTCCGACTGTATGGGCTCTGTATTGGTAATCTCTGTATGGGCTCTGTAATGGTAATCTCTGACTGTACGGACTCTGTATTGGTAATCACTGTATGGACTCTGTATTGGTAATCACTGACTGTATGGACTCTGTATTGTTAATCTCTGACGGTATGGTGTCTGTATTCGTAAACTCTGACTGTATGGACTCTGTATTGGTAATCTCTGACTGTATGGTGTCTGTATTGGTAACCTCTGACTGTATGGACTCTGTATTGGTCATCTCTGACTGTATGGAGTCTGTATTCGTAATCACTGACTGTATGGGTTCTGTCTTGCTAATCTCTGACTGTATGGTGTCAGTATTGGTCATCTCTGACTGTATGGACTCTGTATTGGTAATCTCTGACTGTATGGACTCTATATTGGTAATCTCTGACTGTATGGACTCTGTATTGGTAATCTCTGACTGTATAGGTTCTGTATTGGTAATCTATGACTGTATGGTGTCTGTCTTGGTAATCACTGACTGTATGGACTCTGTATTGGTAATCTCTGACTCTATGGTGTCTGTATTGGTAATCTCCGACTTTATGGGCTCTGTATTGGTAATCTCTGACAGTATGGACTCTGTATTGGTAATCTCTGTAAGGACTCGGTATTGGTCATCTCTGTATGGGCTCTGTATTGGTAATCTCCGACTGTATGGGCTCTGTATTGGTAATCTCTGACTGTATGGGCTCTGTATTGGTAATCTCTGACTGTACGGACTCTGTATTGGTAATCTCTGTATCTGCTCTGGATTGGTAATCACTGACTGTATGGACTCTGTATTGGTAATATCTGTATGGACTCTGTGTTGTTGATCTCTGTCTGTATGGGCTCTGTATTGGTAATCTCTGACTGTATGGTCTCTGCATTGGTAACCTCTGTCTGTGTGGGCTCTGTAGTAGTAATCTCTGTCGGTGTGGGCTTTGTATTGGTAAACTCTGACTGTATGGGCTCTGTATTGGTAATCTCGGACTGTATGGACTCTGTATTGGTAATCACTGACTGTATGGACTCTGTATTGGAAATCTCTGACTGTATGGGTTCTGTATTGGTAATCTCTGACTGTATTGTGTCCGTATTGGTAATCTCTGACTGTCTGGACTCTGTATTGGTAATCTCTGACTGCATGGTCTCTGTATTGGTAATCTCTGACTCTATGGACTCTGTACTGGTAACCTCTGTCTGTGTGGACTCTGTATTGCTAATTTCTGTATGTGTGGGCTCTGTATTGGTAATCTCTGAATGTATGGACTCTGTATTGGTAATCACTGACTCTATGGACTCTGTATTGGTAATCTCTACCTGTATGGACTCTGTTTTGGTAATCTCTGACTGTATGATGTCTGTATTGGTAATGTCAGACTGTATGGACTCTGTATTGGTAATCTCTGACTGTATGGACTCTGTATTGGTAATCTCTGACTGTATGGTCTCTCTTTTGGTTATCTCTGACTGTATGGACTCGGTATTGGTAATCTCTCTATGGGATCTGTATTGGGAATCTCTGACTGTATGGTGTCAGCATTGGGATCCTCTGACTGTATGGACTCTGTATTGGTCATCTCTGACTGTGTGGAGTCCGTATTCGTAATCTCTGACTGTGTGGGTCCTGTCTTGGTAATCTCTAACTGTATGGTGTCAGTATTGGTAATCTCTGACTGTTTGGGCTCCGTATTGGTAATCTCTGGCTGTATGGACTCTGTATTGGTAATCTCTGACTGTATGGACTCTGTATTGGTAATCTCTGTATGGACGCTGTATTGGTAATCTCTGTATGGGCTCTGTATTGGTAATCTCAGACAGTATGGGTTCTGTATTCATAATCCCTGACTGTATGGACTCTGTATTGGTAATCTCTGACTGTATGGACTCTGTATTGGTAATCTCTGACCATATGGACTCTGTGTTGGTAATCTCTGACTGTATGGACTCTGTATTGGCAATCTCTCACTGTATGGTGTCTGTATTGGTAATCTCTGTATGGGCTCTGTATTGGTAATCTCTGTCTGTACGGACTCTGTATTGGTAATCTCCGTACGCACTGTGTATTGGTAATCTCTGTCTGTATGTACTCTGTATTGGTAATCACTGACTGTATGGACTTTGTATTGGTAATCTCTGACTGTATGAACACTGTAGTGGTAATCTCTGACTGTACGGAAACTGTATTAGTAATCTCTGACTCTATGGACTCTGTATTGGTAATCTCTGTATGGGCTCTGTTTTGGTAATCTCTGACTGTATGGTGTCTGTATTGGTAATCTCTGACTGTATGGTGTCTGTATTGGTAATCTCTGACTGTATGGAATCTGTATTGGTAATCTCTGACTCTGTGGTGTCTGTATTGGTAATCTCTGACTGTATGGACTCTGTATTGGTTATCTCTGACCATATGGACTCTGTGTTGGTAATCTCTGACTATATGGACTCTGTATTGGTAATCTCTGACTGTATGGACTCTGTATTGGCAATCTCTGACTGTATAGGTTCTGTATTGGTAATCTATGACTGTATGGTGTCTGTATTGGTAATCTCTGACTGTATGGACTCTGTATTGGTAATCCCTGACTGTATGGTGTCTGTATTGGTAATCACTGACTGTATGGTCTCTGTATTGGTAATCTCTGTATGGGCTCTGTATTGGTAATCTCTGTCTGTACGGACTCTGTATTGGTAATCTTTGTATGGACTGTGTATTGGTAATCTCTGACTGTATGTACTCTGTATTGGTAATCACTGACTGTATGGACATTGTATTGGTAATCTCTGACTGTATGAACACTGTACTGGTAATCTATGACTGTACGGACTCTGTATTAGTAATCTCTGACTCTATGGACTCTGTATTGGTAATCTCTATGGGCTCTATTTTGGTAATCTCTGACTGTATGGTGTCTGTATTGGTAATCTCTGACTGTACGGAATCTGTATTGGTAATCTCTGACTCTGTGGTGTCTGTATTGGTAATCTCCGACTGTATGGACTCTGTATTGGTAATCTCTGCATGGGCTCTGTATTGGTAATCTCTGACTGTACGGACTCTGTATTGGTAATCTCTGTATGGTCTCTGTATTTGTAATCTCTGACTGTATCGACTCTGTTTTGGTAATCTCTGTATCTGCTCTGTATTGGTAATCTCTGACTGTGTGGACTCTGTATTGGTGATCTCTGTATGGGCTCTGTATTGGTAATCTCAGACTTTATGGACTCTGTATTTCTAATCTCTGACTGTATGGGCTCTGTATTGGTAATCTCTGACAGTATAGGTTCTGTATTCATATTCTCTGACTGTATGGACTCTGTATTGGTAATCTCTCACTGTATGGACTCTGTATTGGTAATCTCTGACCATATGGACTCTGTGTTGGTAATCTCTGGCTGTATGGACTCTATATTGGTAATCTCTGACTGTCTGGACTCTGTATTGGCAATCTCTGACTGTATAGGTTCTGTATTGGTAATCTATGACTGTATGGTGTCTGTATTAGTAATCTCTGACTGTATGGACTCTGTATTGGTAACCTCTGACTGTATGGTGTCTGTATTGGTAATCACTGACTGTATGGGCTCTGTATTGGTAATCTCTGTACGGACTGTGTATTGGTAACCTCTGACTGTATGTACCCTGTATTGGTAATCACTGACTGTATGGACATTGTATTGGTAATCTCTGACTGTATGAACACTGTACTGGTAATCTATGACTGTACGGACTCTGTATTAGTAATCTCTGACTCTATGGACTCTGTATTGGTAATCTCTGTATGGGCTCTGTTTTGGTAATCTCTGACTGTATGGTGTCTGTATTGGTAATCTCTGACTGTATGGAATCTGTATTGGTAATCTCCGACCTCTGTGGTGTCTGTCTTCGTAATCTCTGACTGTATGGACTCTGTATTGGTAATCTCTGACCATATGGACTCTGTGTTGGTAATCTCTGACTGTATGGACTCTGTATTGGTAATCTCTGACTGTATGGACTCTGTATTGGCAATCTCTGACTGTATAGGTTCTGTATTGGTAATCTATGACTGTATGGTGTCTGTATTGGTAATCTCTGACTGTATGGACTCTGTATTGGTAATCCCTGACTGTATGGTGTCTGTATTGGTAATCACTGACTGTATGGGCTCTGTATTGGTAATCTCTGTATGGGCTCTCTATTGGTAATCTCTGTCTGTACGGACTCTGTATTGGTAATCTCTGTATGGACTGTGTATTGGTAATCTCTGACTGTATGTACTCTGTATTGGTAATCACTGACTGTATGGACTTCGTATTGGTAATCTCTGACTGTATGAACACTGTACTGGTAATCTCTGACTGTACGGACTCTGTATTAGTAATCTCTGACTCTATGGACTCTGTATTGGAAATCTCTATATGGGCTCTGTTTTGGTAATCTCTGACTGTATGGTGTCTGTATTGGTGATCTCTGACTGTCTCGACTCTGTATTGGTAATCTCTGTATCTGGTCTGTATTGGTAATCTCTGACTGTGTGGACTCTGTATTGGTAATCTCTGTATGGGCTCTGTATTGGTAATCTCTGTCTGTACGGACTCTGTATTGGTAATCTCTGTATGGACTGTGTATTGGTAATCTCTGCATGGGCTCTGTATTGGTAATCTCTGACTGTACCGACTCTGTATTGGTTATCTCTGTATGGGCTCTGTATTGGTAATCTCTGACTGTATGGACTCTGTATTGGTAATTGCTGACTGTATGGGTTTTGTTTTGGTAATCTCTGACTGTTTGTACTCTGTATTGGTAATCTCTAAATGGGCTCTGTCTTGGTAATCTCTGACTGTATGGGCTCTGTATTGGTAATCTCTGACTGTGTGGACTCTGAATTAGTAATCTCTGACTGTACGGACTCTGTATTGGTAATATCTGACTGTTTGGACTCTGTATTGGCAATCATTGACTGTATGGACTCTGTATTGGTAATCTCTGACTGTTAGGGCTCTGTATTGGTAATCTCTGTATGGACTCTGTATTGGTAATCTCTGACTGTACGGTTTCTGTCTTGGTAATCTCTGACTGCATGGGCTCCGTACTGGTAACCTCTGACTGTATGGGCTCTGTATTGGTAATCTCTGTATGGGCTCTGTGTTGGTAATCTGTGACTGTATGGACTATGTATTGGGAAACTCTGGCTGTATTGACTCTGTATTGGTAATCTCTGATTGTATGTGCTCCGTATTGATAACCTCTGAATATAAGGGCTCTGTATTGGTAATCTCTGTGTGGGCTCTGTATTGGTAATCTCTGTATCGACTCTGTATTGGTAATCTCTGTATGGGCTATGTATTGGTAATCACTGACTGTATGGACTCTGTATTGGTAATCACTGACTGTATGGACTCTGTATTGGTAATCACTGACTGTATGGACTTTGTATTGGTAATCTCTGACTGTATGAACACTGTACTGCTAATCTCTGACTGTATGGACTCTGTATTAGTAATCTCTGACTCTATGGACTCTGTATTGGTAATCTCTGTATGGGCTCTGGATTGGTAATCTCTGACTGTATGGAATCTGTATTGGTAATCTCCGACTCTGTGGTGTCTGTATTGGTAATCTCTGACTGTATGGACTCTGTATTGGTAATCTCTGACTGTATGGACTCTGTATTGGTAATCCCTGACTGTATGGTGTCTGTATTGGTAATCACTGACTGTATGGGCTCTGTATTAGTAATCTCTGACTGTTTGGACTCTGTATTGGCAATCATTGACTGTATGGACTCTGTATTGGTAATCTCTGACTGTTAGGGCTCTGTATTGGTAATCTCTGTATGGACTCTGTATTGGTAATCTCTGACTGTATGGTGTCTGTCTTGGTAATCTCTGACTGCATGGGCTCCGTACTGGTAATCTCTGACTGTATGGGCTCTGTATTGGTAATCTCTGTATGGGCTCTGTATTGGTCATCGCTGACTGTATGGACTCTGTATTGGTAATCTGTGACTGTATGGACTATGTATTGGGAAACTCTGGCTGTATTGACTCTGTATTGATAATCTCTGATTGTATGTGCTCCGTATTGATAACCTCTGAATATAAGGGCTCTGTATTGGTAATCTCTGTGTGGGCTCTGTATTGGTAATCTCTGTATCGACTCTGTATTGGTAATCTCTGTATGGGCTATGTATTGGTAATCACTGACTGTATGGACTCTGTATTGGTAATCTCTGACTGTATGGGCTCTGTATTGGTAATCTCTGGCAGTATGGGTTCTGTATTGGTACTCTCTGACTGTATGGACCCTGTATTGGCAATCTCTGACTGTATGGACTCTGTATTGGTAATCTCTGACTGTATGGTCTCTGTATTGGTTATCTCTGACTCTATGGACGCTGTATTGGTAATCTCTCTATGGGCTCTGTATTGGGAATCTCTGACTGTATGGTGTCTGTATTGGTAACCTCTGACTGTATGGACTCTGTATTGGTCATCTCTGATTGTATGGAATCTGTATTGATAATCACTACTGTATGGGTTCTGTCTTGGTAATCTCTGACTGTATGGACTCTGTATTGGTAATCTCTGACTGCATGGCTGTGTGTTGGTAATCTCTGTATGGGCTCTGTATTGGTAATCTCTGACTGTTTGGACTCTGTATTGGTAATCTCTGACTGTATGGTGTCTGTATTGGTAATCACTGACTGTATGGGCTCTGTATTGGTAATCTCTGTATGGGCTCTGTATTGGTAATCTCTGTCTGTACGGACTCTGTATTGGTAATCTCTGTAACAACTGTGTATTGGTAATCTCTGACTGTATGTACTCTGTATTGGTAATCACTGACTGTATGGACTTTGTATTGGTAATCTCTGACTGTATGAACACTGTACTGGTAATCTCTGACTGTACGGACTCTGTATTAGTAATCTCTGACTCTATGGACTCTGTATTGGTAATCTCTGTATGGGCTCTGTTTTGGTAATCTCTGACTGTATGGTGTCTGTATTGGTAATCTCTGACTGTATGGAATCTGTATTGGTAATCTCTGACTCTGTGGTGTCTGTATTGGTAATCTCTGACTGTATGGACTCTGTATTGGTAATCTCTGACCATATGGACTCTGTGTTGGTAATCTCTGACTTTATGGACTCTGTATTGGTAATCTCTGACTGTATGGACTCTGTATTGGCAATCTCTGACTGTATAGGTTCTGTATTGGTAATCTATGACTGTATGGTGTCTGTAATTGGTAATCTCTGACTGTATGGACTCTGTATTGGTAATCCCTGACTGTATGGTGTCTGTATTGGTAATCACTGACTGTATGGGCTCTGTATTGGTAATCTCTGTATGGGCTCTGTATTGGTAATCTCTGTCTGTACGGACTCTGTATTGGTAATCTCTGTATGGACTGTGTATTGGTAATCTCTGACTGTATGTACTCTGTATTGGTAATCACTGACTGTATGGACTTTGTACTGATAATCTCTGACTGTATGAACACTACTGGTAATCTCTGACTGTACGGACTCTGTATTAGTAATCTCTGACTCTATGCACTCTGTATTGGTAATCTCTGTATGGGCTCTGTTTTGGTAATCTCTGACTGTATGGTGTCTGTATTGGTAATCCCTGACTGTATGGTGTCTGTATTGGTAATCACTGACTGTATGGGCTCTGTATTAGTAATCTCTGACTGTTTGGACTCTGTATTGGCAATCATTGACTGTATGGACTCTGTATTGGTAATCTCTGACTGTTAGGGCTCTGTATTGGTAATCTCTGTATGGACTCTGTATTGGTAATCTCTGACTGTATGGAATCTGTATTGGTAATCTCCGACTCTGTGGTGTCTGTATTGGTAATCTCTGACTGTATGGACTCTGTATTGGTAATCTCTGACTGTATGGACTCTGTATTGGTAATCCCTGACTGTATGGTGTCTGTATTGGTAATCACTGACTGTATGGGCTCTGTATTAGTAATCTCTGACTGTTTGGACTCTGTATTGGCAATCATTGACTGTATGGACTCTGTATTGGTAATCTCTGACTGTTAGGGCTCTGTATTGGTAATCTCTGTATGGACTCTGTATTGGTAATCTCTGACTGTATGGTGTCTGTCTTGGTAATCTCTGACTGCATGGGCTCCGTACTGGTAATCTCTGACTGTATGGGCTCTGTATTGGTAATCTCTGTATGGGCTCTGTATTGGTCATCGCTGACTGTATGGACTCTGTATTGGTAATCTGTGACTGTATGGACTATGTATTGGGAAACTCTGGCTGTATTGACTCTGTATTGATAATCTCTGATTGTATGTGCTCCGTATTGATAACCTCTGAATATAAGGGCTCTGTATTGGTAATCTCTGTGTGGGCTCTGTATTGGTAATCTCTGTATCGACTCTGTATTGGTAATCTCTGTATGGGCTATGTATTGGTAATCACTGACTGTATGGACTCTGTATTGGTAATCTCTGACTGTATGGGCTCTGTATTGGTAATCTCTGGCAGTATGGGTTCTGTATTGGTACTCTCTGACTGTATGGACCCTGTATTGGCAATCTCTGACTGTATGGACTCTGTATTGGTAATCTCTGACTGTATGGTCTCTGTATTGGTTATCTCTGACTCTATGGACGCTGTATTGGTAATCTCTCTATGGGCTCTGTATTGGGAATCTCTGACTGTATGGTGTCTGTATTGGTAACCTCTGACTGTATGGACTCTGTATTGGTCATCTCTGATTGTATGGAATCTGTATTGATAATCACTACTGTATGGGTTCTGTCTTGGTAATCTCTGACTGTATGGACTCTGTATTGGTAATCTCTGACTGCATGGCTGTGTGTTGGTAATCTCTGTATGGGCTCTGTATTGGTAATCTCTGACTGTTTGGACTCTGTATTGGTAATCTCTGACTGTATGGTGTCTGTATTGGTAATCACTGACTGTATGGGCTCTGTATTGGTAATCTCTGTATGGGCTCTGTATTGGTAATCTCTGTCTGTACGGACTCTGTATTGGTAATCTCTGTAACAACAGTGTATTGGTAATCTCTGACTGTATGTACTCTGTATTGGTAATCACTGACTGTATGGACTTTGTATTGGTAATCTCTGACTGTATGAACACTGTACTGGTAATCTCTGACTGTACGGACTCTGTATTAGTAATCTCTGACTCTATGGACTCTGTATTGGTAATCTCTGTATGGGCTCTGTTTTGGTAATCTCTGACTGTATGGTGTCTGTATTGGTAATCTCTGACTGTATGGAATCTGTATTGGTAATCTCTGACTCTGTGGTGTCTGTATTGGTAATCTCTGACTGTATGGACTCTGTATTGGTAATCTCTGACCATATGGACTCTGTGTTGGTAATCTCTGACTTTATGGACTCTGTATTGGTAATCTCTGACTGTATGGACTCTGTATTGGCAATCTCTGACTGTATAGGTTCTGTATTGGTAATCTATGACTGTATGGTGTCTGTAATTGGTAATCTCTGACTGTATGGACTCTGTATTGGTAATCCCTGACTGTATGGTGTCTGTATTGGTAATCACTGACTGTATGGGCTCTGTATTGGTAATCTCTGTATGGGCTCTGTATTGGTAATCTCTGTCTGTACGGACTCTGTATTGGTAATCTCTGTATGGACTGTGTATTGGTAATCTCTGACTGTATGTACTCTGTATTGGTAATCACTGACTGTATGGACTTTGTACTGATAATCTCTGACTGTATGAACACTACTGGTAATCTCTGACTGTACGGACTCTGTATTAGTAATCTCTGACTCGATGCACTCTGTATTGGTAATCTCTGTATGGGCTCTGTTTTGGTAATCTCTGACTGTATGGTGTCTGTATTGGTAATCTCTGACTGTATGGAATCTGTATTGGTAATCTCTGACTCTGTGGTGTCTGTATTGGTAATCTCTGACTGTATGGACTCTGTATTGGTAATCTCTGACCACATGGACTCTGTGTTGGTAATCTCTGACTGTATGGACTCTGTATTGGTAATCTCTGACTGTATGGACTCTGTTTTGGCAATCTCTGACTGTATAGGTTCTGTATTGGTAATCTATGACTGTATGGTGTCTGTATTAGTAATCTCTGACTGTATGGACTCTGTATTGGTAATTTCTGACTGTATGCTGTCTGTATTGGTAATCACTGACTGTATGGGCTCTGTATTGGTAATCTCTGTATGGGCTCTGCATTGGTAATGTTTGTCTGTACCGACTCTGTATTGGTAATCTCTGTATGGTCTCTGTATTGGTGATCTCTGACTGTATGGGCTCTGTATTGGTAATCTCTGTAAGGGCTCTGTCTTGGTAATCTCTGACTGTATGGGCTCTGTATTGTTAATCTCTGTGTGGGCTCCGTATTGGTAATCTCCAACTGTATGATCTCGGTTTTGGTAATCTCTGTATGGGCTCTGTATTGGCAATCTCTGACTGTATGGGCTCTGTATTGGTAATCTCTGACTGTATGGACTCTGTATTGGTAATCTCTGACTGTATGGGCTCTGTATTGGTAATCACTGACTGTATGGACTCTGTATTGGTAATCTCTTTATGGGCTCTGTATTCGTAATCACTGACTGTATGGTGTCTGTATTAGTAATCTCTGACTGTATGGACTCTGTATTGGTAACCTCTGACTGTATGGTGTCTGTATTGGTAATCTCTGTATGGGCTCTGTATTGGTAATCTCTGTCTGTCCGGACTCTGTATTGGTAATCTCTGTATGGACTGTGTATTGGTAATCTCTGTCTGTATGTACTCTGTATTGGTAATTACTGACTGTATGGACTTTGTATTGGTAATCTCTGACTGTATGAACACTGTACTGGAAATCTCTGACTGTACGGACTCTGTATTAGTAATCTCTGACTCTATGGACTCTGTATTGGTAATCTCTGTATGGGCTCTGTTTTGGTAATCTCTGACTGTATGGTGTCTGTCTTGGTAATCTCTGACTGTATGGAATCTGTATTGGTAATCTCTGACTCTGTGGTGTCTGTATTGGTAATCTCTGACTGTATGGACTCTGTATTGGTAATCTCTGACCATATGGACTCTGTGTTGGTAATCTCTGACTGTATGGACTCTGTATTGGTAATCTCTGACTGTATGGACTCTGTATTGGCAATCTCTGACTGTATAGGTTCTGTATTGGTAATCTATGACTGTATGGTGTCTGTATTGGTAATCCCTGACTGTATGGACTCTGTATTGGTAATCCCTGACTGTATGCTGTCTGTATTGGTAATCACTGACTGTATGGTCTCTGTATTGCTAATCTCTGTATGGGCTCTGTATTGGTATTCTCTGTCTGTACGGACTCTGTATTGGTAATCTCTGTATGGACTGTGTATTGGTAATCTCTGACTGTATGTACTCTGTATTGGTAATCACTGACTGTATGGACTTTGTATTGGTAATCTCTGACTGTATGAACACTGTACTGGTAATCTATGACTGTACGGACTCTGTATTAGTAGTCTCTGACTCTATGGACTCTGTATTGGTAATCTCTGTATGGGCTCTGTTTTGGTAATCTCTGACTGTATGGTGTCTGTATTGGTAATCTCTGACTGTATGGAATCTGTATTGGTAATCTCTGACTCTGTGGTGTCTGTATTGGTAATCTCCGACTGCATGGGCTCTGGATTGGTAATCTCTGTTTGGGCTATGTATTGGTAATCTCTGACTGTACGGGCTCTGTGTTGGTAATCTCTGTATGGACTCTGTATTGGTAATCTCTGCATGGGCTCTGTATTGGTAATCTCTGACTGTACGGACTCTGTATTGGTAATCTCTGTATGGGCTCTGTGTTGGTAATCTCTGTATCTGCTCAGTATTGGTAATCTCTGTATGTACTCTGTATTGGTAATCTCTGACTGTATGGACTCTGTATTGGCAATCTCTGACTGTATAGGTTCTGTATTGGTAATCTATGACTGTATGGTGTCTGTATTCGTAATCTCTGACTGTATGGACTCTGTATTGGTAATCACTGACTGTATGGGCTCTGGATTGGTAATCTCTGTATGGGCTCTGTATTGGTAATCTCTGTGTGTACGGACTCTGCATTGGTAATCTCTGTATGGTCTCTGTATTGGTGATCTCTGACTGTATGGGCTCTGTATTGGTTATCTCTCTAAGGGCTCTGTATTGGTAATCTCTGACTGTATGGGCTCTGTATTGTTAATCTCTGTGTGGGCTCCGTATTGGTAATCTCCAACTGTATGGTCTCGGTTTTGGTAATCTCTGTATGGGCTCTGTATTGGCAATCTCTGACTGTATGGGCTCTGTATTGGTAACCTCTGACTGTATGGACTCTGTATTGGTCATCTCTGATTGTATGGAGTCTGTATTGATAATCACTCCTGTATGGGTTCTGTCTTGGTAATCTCTGACTGTATGGACTCTGTATTGGTAATCTCTGACTGTATGGACTCTGTATTGGTAATCTCTGACTGTATGGGCTCTGTATTGGTAATCTCTGACAGTATGGGTTCTGTATTCTGTATATGGGAAATAGGTTAAAAAGTAGGGTCACTAGGGTGGCCATCTCTGGGCTGCTCCCAATGCCTCGTGCCAGTGAGGCTAAGAATAGGGAGTTGGTACAAATGAATGCCTGGCTAAAGGACTGGTCCAGGAGGGAGGGCTTTATTTTCATAGACCAATGGGAGGTTTTCAGGAGAGGATGGCACCTGTACAAGAGGGAGGGGTCACAACTAAGTTGGAAGGGCACAAATATCCTGGCTGGGAGCTTTGCTAGTGCAGTTCGGGGGGGTTTAAACTAGTATGGCAGGGGGGTGGGGATCAAACTATTAGGTCTATAAGTGTGGTGGCTGGGGACGAGCTTGGGGCTGGGACAAGGCTGGCAAAGAAGAAGAGCAATCTGGGGGAGGACGACCTCACTGAGCCTGGGCGTCTGGAGTGCTTATACTTCAATGCAAGGAGCGTAGCAGGTAAAACAGACGAACTTGGGGCCTTAATGCGCACAAGGAATTTGGATGTGGTTGCGGTGACAGAGACTTGGTTGAAAGAGGGACAGGACTGGCAGCTGAATATTCCAGGGTACAAGTGTTTTAGGCGAGACAGAGGAGGGGCCAAAAGAGGTGGGGGAGTAGCGGTATTGGTTGGAGAGCATATTACAGCGGTGCAGAGGGAGGACAATTCGGAGGAGTCGTGTAGCGAGTCACTCTGGGTGGAGCTTAGAAACAGGAAAGGCGCAGTCACTATGTTGGGGGTGTACTACAGGCCCCCCAACAGCCCAAGGGAAGTGGAAGAATGGATATGTCAGGAGATACTGGATAGGTGCAGGAAATATAGGGTTGTTGTAGTGGGAGACTTCAATTTCCCTGGTATAGACTGGAAATCGCTGAGGGCAGGGACTCTGGATGGGGAGGAATTTGTAAAATGTGTACAGGAGGGTTCGTTGGAACAATATGTGGACAGCCCGACTAGAGAGGGGGCTATACTGGACCTGGTACTGGGGAATGAGTCCGGTCAGGTCTTCAAAGTTTTGGTTGGGGAACATGTGGCAAATAGTGACCACAATTCTGTTAGCTTTAGGATAGTGATGGAAAAGGATGAGTGGTGTCCCAAGGGTAAGGTGTTGGATTGGGGGAAGACTAACTTTATTGGGATCAGGCAGAAATTGGCAGCTCTTGATTGGGAGAGGCTGTTTGAGGGTAAATCCACATCTGGTATGTGGCAGTCTTTTAGGGAACGGTTGTTAGGGCTACAGGACAAGCATGTGCCTGTAAAAAAGAAGGATAGGAAGGGTAGGATTAGAGAACCGTGGATAACCAGGGAAATTGAGGGACTGGTCAAAAGGAAAAGAGAGGCGTATGTTAGGTCCAAGCAGCTAAAAACGGAGGGAGCTCTGGAGGAGTACAATGAAAGTAGGAAAATACTCAAACGGGGAATTAGAAGAGCAAAAAGGGGTCACGAAATGTTCTTGGCAGACAGGATTAAGGAGAATCCCAAGGCATTTTATTCATACGTTAGGAACAAAAGGGTTGTTAGGGAAAAAATCGGACCTCTCAGGGACAAAAGTGGGGACTTATGCTTGGAGCCCAAAGAAGTAGGGGAGATCCTAAATGAATACTTTGCGTCGGTATTCACAAAGGAGAGGGATGTGTTGACTGGGAGTGTCTCGGAGGGGAGTGTTGAACCGTTGGAGAAAATCTCCATTACAAAGGAGGAAGTGTTAGGTTTGTTAGAGAATATAAAGACTGACAAATCCCCAGGGCCTGATGGAATCTATCCAAGGCTGCTCAGGGAGACGAGAGGTGAAATCGTTGGGCCTCTGACGCAAATCTTTGTCTCGTCACTGGACACAGGTGAGGTCCCAGAGGATTGGAGGATAGCCAATGTGGTCCCGTTATTTAAGAAGGGTAGGAAGGATAACCCGGGTAATTATAGGCCGGTGAGCTTGACGTCCGTGGTGGGGAAGTTGTTGGAGAAGATTCTTAGAGATAGGATGTATGCGCATTTAGAAAGGAATAAACTCATTAACGATAGTCAACATGGTTTTGTGAGAGGGAGGTCACGCCTCACTAACCTGGTGGTGTTTTTTGAAGAAGTGACCAAAATGGTTGACGAAGGAAGGGCCGTGGATGTTGTCTATATGGACTTTAGTAAAGCGTTTGACAAAGTCCCTCATGGTAGGCTAGTGAAAAAGGTTGGATCCCATGGGATAAAGGGGGAGGTGGCTAGATGGGTGGAGAACTGGCTTGGTCATAGAAGACAGAGGGTGGTAGTGGAAGGGTCTTTTTCTGGCTGGAGGCCTGTGACTAGTGGTGTACCGCAGGGCTCTGTATTGGGACCTCTGCTGTTTGTGATTTATATAAATGATCTGGAAGAAGGAGTAACTGGGGTGATCAGTAAGTTTGCGGACGACACAAAACTGGCAGGACTTGCAGATAGTGAGGAACATTGTCAGAGGCTACAGAAGGATATAGATAGGCTGGAAATTTGGGCAAGGAAATGGCAGATGGAGTTCAATCCTGATAAATGCGAAGTGATGCATTTTGGTGGGAATAATGTAGGGAGGAGCTACACGATAAATGGAAGAACCATAAAGGGTGTAGAGACGCAGAGGGACCTGGGTGTGCAAGTCCACAGATCTTTGAAGGTGACGTCACAGGTGGAGAAGGTGGTGAAGAAGGCATATGGCATGCTTGCCTTTATAGGACGGGGCATAGAGTATAAGAGTTGGGGTCTGATGTTGCAGATGTATAGAACGTTGGTTCGGCCGCATTTGGAATACTGCGTCCAGTTCTGGTCGCCACACTACCAGAAGGACGTGGAGGCTTTGGAGAGAGTACAGAGGAGGTTTACCAGGATGTTGCCTGGTATGGAGGGGCTTGGTTATGAGGAGAGATTGGGGAAACTGGGGTTGTTCTCCTTGGAAAGACGGAGGATGAGGGGAGACTTAATAGAGGTGTATAAAATTATGAAAGGCATAG
This sequence comes from Mustelus asterias, assembly GCF_964213995.1. Taxonomy (NCBI): domain Eukaryota; kingdom Metazoa; phylum Chordata; class Chondrichthyes; order Carcharhiniformes; family Triakidae; genus Mustelus; species Mustelus asterias. The sequence goes on along the minus strand of NC_135824.1, from coordinate 46,221,091 downwards.
ATAGGGTGAACGGTGGGAAGCTTTTCCCCGGGTCGGTGGTGACGTTCACGAGGGGTCATAGGTTCAAGGTGAAGGGGGGGAGGTTTAACACAGATATCAGAAGGACATATTTCACACAGAGGGTCGTGGGGGCCTGGAATGTGTTGCCGGGCAAGGTGGTGGAGGCGGACACACTGGGAACGTTTAAGACTTATCTAGACAGCTATATGAACGGAGTGGGAATGGAGGGATACAAAAGAGTGGTCTAGTTTGGACCAGGGAGCGGCGCGGGCTAATTGTTCCTTGTTTCTCGTTTCAAGGTTTCATTCTATGATCATCTTGCTGGTGCCAGTACAGAGCGAGACTGCGGATAGTTGGGAACCTGTCTCGGGGGCAGGGAATTCATATGGTGTTCGTGGAAGTGGAAATGACTAGGGTTGGGAAGCATTTTCCGATCAGGGCCATTGTGATCTCCTGGACTCGTTTCGATCGCCTCAGGGGGTCGGAGAGGAATTTCCCAGATTTTTTTTCCCCATATTGGCCCTGGGGTTTTTCACTCTGGGTTTTCGCCTCTCCCTGGAGATCGCATGGTCTGGAATGGGGGGGTGGGGGTGAGTTAATAGGTTGTAATGAACAAAGCATCGTAGCTGTGAGGGACAGCTCGGTGGATAGGATATTGGTATGTAGATAGGCTGGAAAATTGGGCGGGGATCCTGGATTCAGGATTCAATCCTGGACCGGGGAGCGGCGTGGGCTTGGAGGGCCGAAGGGCCTGTTCCTGTGCTGTATTGTTCTTTGTTCTTTGTATTGGGAATCTCTGACTGTATGGTGTCTGTGTTGGTAATCTCTGACTGTATGGACTCTGTATTGGTAATCTCTGACTGTATGGGCTCTGTATTGGTAATTTCTGACAGTATGGGTTCTGTATTGGTAATCTCTGACTGTATGGACTCTGTATTGGTAATCTCTGACTGTATGGACTCTGTATTGGTAATCTCTGACTGGTCTCTGTATTGATAATCTCTGACTCTATGGGCTGTGTATTGGTAATCTCTGTATGGACTCTGTATTGTTCATCTCTGTCTGTATGGGCTCTGTATTGGTAATCTCTGACTGCATGATATCTGTATTGGTGATCTCTGACTGTATGGACTCTGTACTGGTAATCTCTGTCTGTGTGGACTCTGTATTGGTAATTTCTGTATGTGTGGGCTCTGTATTGATAATCTCTGACCGTATGGGCTCTGTATTGGTAATCTCTGAATGTATGGACTCTGAATTGGTAATCACTGACTCTATGGACTCTGTATAGGTAATCTCTGACTGTACGGACTCTGTATTGGTAATCTCTATATGGACTCTGTATTGGTAATCTCTGACTGTATGGACTCTGTAATGGTAATGTCAGACTGTATGGACTCTGTATTGGTAATCTCTGACTGTATGGACTCTGTATTGGTAATCTCTGACTGTATGGACTCTGTATTGGTAGTCTCTGACTGTATGGACTCTGTACTGGTAATCTCTGTCTGTGTGGACTCTGTATTGGTAATTTCTCTATGTGTGGGCTCTGTGTTGGTAATCTCTGACTGTATGGGCTCTGTATTGGTAATCTCTGAATGTATGGACTCTGAATTGGTAATCACTGACTCTATGGACTCTGTATTGGTAATCTCTGACTGTATGGACTCGGTATTGGTCATCTCTCCATGGGATCTGTATTGGGAATCTATGACTGTATGGTGTCTGCATTGGCAACCTCTGACTGTCAGGACTCTGTATTGGTAATCTCTGACTGTATGGACTCTGTATTGGTAATCTCTGACTCTATGGACTCTGTATTGGTAATCTCTGACTGTATGGACTCTGTATTCGTAATCTCTGACTGTATAGGTTCTGTATTGGTAATCTATGGCTGTATGGTGTCTGTATTGGTCATCTCTGACTGTATGGACTCTGTATTGGTAATCTCTGACTCTATGGTGACTATATTGGGAATCTCCGACTGTATGGGCTCTGTATTGGTAAACTCTGTATGGACTCTGTATTGGTAATCTCTCTCTGTATGGGCTCTGTATGGGATATTTCTGACTGTATGGTCTCTGTATTGCTAATATCTGACTGTATGGACTCTGTATTGGTAATCTCTGACTGTATGGACTCTGTATTGGTAATCTCTGACTGTACGGACTCTGTATTGGTAATCTCTGACTGTATGGACTCTGTATTGGTAATCTCTGACTGTATGGACTCTGTATTGGTAATCTCTGACTGTATGGACTCTGTATTGGTCATCTCTGACTGTATGGGCTCTGTATTGGTAATCTCTGTCTGTGTGGACTCTGTATTGGTAATTTCTGTATGTGTGGGCTCTGTATTGATAATCTCTGACCGTATGGGCTCTGTATTGGTAATCTCTGAATGTATGGACTCTGAATTGGTAATCACTGACTCTATGGACTCTGTATTGGTAATCTCTGACTGTACGGACTCTGTATTGGTAATCTCTGACTCTATGGACTCTGTATTGGTAATCTCTGACTGTATGGACTCTGTATTCGTAATCTCTGACTGTATAGGTTCTGTATTGGTAATCTATGGCTGTATGGTGTCTGTATTGGTCACCTCTGACTGTATGGACTCTGTATTGGTCATCTCTGACTCTATGGTGACTGTATTGGGAATCTCCGACTGTGTGGGCTCTGTATTGGTAAACTCTGTATGGACTCTGTATTGGTAATCTCTCTCTGTATGGGCTCTGTATGGGACATTTCTGACTGTATGGTCTCTGTATTGCTAATCTCTGACTGTATGGACTCTGTATTGGTAATCTCTGACTGTATGGACTCTGCATTGGTAATCTCTGACTGTCTGGACTCTGTATTGGTAATCTCTGACTGTATGGACTCTGTATTGGTAATCTCTGACTGTACGGACTCTGTATTGGTAATCTCTATATGGACTCTGTATTGGTAATCTCTGACTGTATGGACTCTGTCATGGTAATGTCAGACTGTATGGACTTTGTATTGGTAATCTCTGACTGTATGGACTCTGTATTGGTAATCTCTGACTGTATAGGTTCTGTATTGGTAATCTATGGCTGTATGGTGTCTGTATTGGTAATCTCTGACTGTATGGACTCTGTATTGGTAATCTCTGACTCTATGGAGACTGCATTGGTAATCTCCGACTGTATGGGCTCTGCATTGGTAAACTCTGTATGGACTCTGTATTGGTAATCTCTCTCTGTATGGGCTCTGTATGGGTAATCTCTGACTGTATGGTCTCTGTATTGCTTATCTCTGACTGTATGGACTCTGTATTGGTAATCTCTGACTGTATGGACTGCATTGGTAATCTCTGACTGTATGTACTCTGTATTGGTAATCTCTGACTGCATGGACTCTGTATTGGTAATCTCTATATGGACTCTGTATTGGTAATCTCTGACTGTATGGACTCTGTATTGCTTATCTCTGACTGTATGGTCTCTGTATTGGTAATCTCTGACTGTATGGACTCTGCATTGGTAATCTCTGACTGTATGGACTCTGTATTGGTAATCTCTGACTGTATGGACTCTAATGGTAACGTCAGACTGTATGGACTCTGTATTGGTAATCTCTGACTGTATGGACTCTGTATTGGTAATCTCTGACTGTATGGACTCTGTATTGGTAATCTCTGACTGTATGGACTCTGTATTGGTAATCTCTGAATGAATGGACTCTGTATTGGTAATCTCGGACTGGAGAGGTTCTGTATTCGTAATCTATGACTGTATGGTGTCTGTATTGGTAATCTCTGACTGTATGGACTCTGTATTGTTAATCTCTGACTCTATGGTGTCTGTATTGGTAATGTCCGACTGTATGTGCTCTGCATTGGTAATCTCTGACTGTATGGACTCTGTATTCGAAATCTCTGTATGGACTCTGTATTGGTAATCTCTGTATGGGCTCTGTATTGGTAATCTCCGACTGTATGGGCTCTGTATTGGTAATCTCTGTATGGGCTCTGTAATGGTAATCTCTGACTGTACGGACTCTGTATTGGTAATCACTGTATGGACTCTGTATTGGTAATCACTGACTGTATGGACTCTGTATTGTTAATCTCTGACGGTATGGTGTCTGTATTCGTAAACTCTGACTGTATGGACTCTGTATTGGTAATCTCTGACTGTATGGTGTCTGTATTGGTAACCTCTGACTGTATGGACTCTGTATTGGTCATCTCTGACTGTATGGAGTCTGTATTCGTAATCACTGACTGTATGGGTTCTGTCTTGCTAATCTCTGACTGTATGGTGTCAGTATTGGTCATCTCTGACTGTATGGACTCTGTATTGGTAATCTCTGACTGTATGGACTCTATATTGGTAATCTCTGACTGTATGGACTCTGTATTGGTAATCTCTGACTGTATAGGTTCTGTATTGGTAATCTATGACTGTATGGTGTCTGTCTTGGTAATCGCTGACTGTATGGACTCTGTATTGGTAATCTCTGACTCTATGGTGTCTGTATTGGTAATCTCCGACTTTATGGGCTCTGTATTGGTAATCTCTGACAGTATGGACTCTGTATTGGTAATCTCTGTAAGGACTCGGTATTGGTCATCTCTGTATGGGCTCTGTATTGGTAATCTCCGACTGTATGGGCTCTGTATTGGTAATCTCTGACTGTATGGGCTCTGTATTGGTAATCTCTGACTGTACGGACTCTGTATTGGTAATCTCTGTATCTGCTCTGGATTGGTAATCACTGACTGTATGGACTCTGTATTGGTAATATCTGTATGGACTCTGTGTTGTTGATCTCTGTCTGTATGGGCTCTGTATTGGTAATCTCTGACTGTATGGTCTCTGCATTGGTAACCTCTGTCTGTGTGGGCTCTGTAGTAGTAATCTCTGTCGGTGTGGGCTTTGTATTGGTAAACTCTGACTGTATGGGCTCTGTATTGGTAATCTCGGACTGTATGGACTCTGTATTGGTAATCACTGACTGTATGGACTCTGTATTGGAAATCTCTGACTGTATGGGTTCTGTATTGGTAATCTCTGACTGTATTGTGTCCGTATTGGTAATCTCTGACTGTCTGGACTCTGTATTGGTAATCTCTGACTGCATGGTCTCTGTATTGGTAATCTCTGACTCTATGGACTCTGTACTGGTAACCTCTGTCTGTGTGGACTCTGTATTGCTAATTTCTGTATGTGTGGGCTCTGTATTGGTAATCTCTGAATGTATGGACTCTGTATTGGTAATCACTGACTCTATGGACTCTGTATTGGTAATCTCTACCTGTATGGACTCTGTTTTGGTAATCTCTGACTGTATGATGTCTGTATTGGTAATGTCAGACTGTATGGACTCTGTATTGGTAATCTCTGACTGTATGGACTCTGTATTGGTAATCTCTGACTGTATGGTCTCTCTTTTGGTTATCTCTGACTGTATGGACTCGGTATTGGTAATCTCTCTATGGGATCTGTATTGGGAATCTCTGACTGTATGGTGTCAGCATTGGGATCCTCTGACTGTATGGACTCTGTAATGGTCATCTCTGACTGTGTGGAGTCTGTATTCGTAATCTCTGACTGTATGGGTCCTGTCTTGGTAATCTCTAACTGTATGGTGTCAGTATTGGTAATCTCTGACTGTTTGGGCTCCGTATTGGTAATCTCTGGCTGTATGGACTCTGTATTGGTAATCTCTGACTGTATGGACTCTGTATTGGTAATCTCTGTATGGACGCTGTATTGGTAATCTCTGTATGGGCTCTGTATTGGTAATCTCAGACAGTATGGGTTCTGTATTCATAATCTCTGACTGTATGGACTCTGTATTGGTAATCTCTGACTGTATGGACTCTGTATTGGTAATCTCTGACCATATGGACTCTGTGTTGGTAATCTCTGACTGTATGGACTCTGTATTGGCAATCTCTCACTGTATGGTGTCTGTATTGGTAATCTCTGTATGGGCTCTGTATTGGTAATCTCTGTCTGTACGGACTCTGTATTGGTAATCTCCGTACGCACTGTGTATTGGTAATCTCTGTCTGTATGTACTCTGTATTGGTAATCACTGACTGTATGGACTTTGTATTGGTAATCTCTGACTGTATGAACACTGTAGTGGTAATCTCTGACTGTACGGAAACTGTATTAGTAATCTCTGACTCTATGGACTCTGTATTGGTAATCTCTGTATGGGCTCTGTTTTGGTAATCTCTGACTGTATGGTGTCTGTATTGGTAATCTCTGACTGTATGGTGTCTGTATTGGTAATCTCTGACTGTATGGAATCTGTATTGGTAATCTCTGACTCTGTGGTGTCTGTATTGGTAATCTCTGACTGTATGGACTCTGTATTGGTTATCTCTGACCATATGGACTCTGTGTTGGTAATCTCTGACTATATGGACTCTGTATTGGTAATCTCTGACTGTATGGACTCTGTATTGGCAATCTCTGACTGTATAGGTTCTGTATTGGTAATCTATGACTGTATGGTGTCTGTATTGGTAATCTCTGACTGTATGGACTCTGTATTGGTAATCCCTGACTGTATGGTGTCTGTATTGGTAATCACTGACTGTATGGTCTCTGTATTGGTAATCTCTGTATGGGCTCTGTATTGGTAATCTCTGTCTGTACGGACTCTGTATTGGTAATCTTTGTATGGACTGTGTATTGGTAATCTCTGACTGTATGTACTCTGTATTGGTAATCACTGACTGTATGGACATTGTATTGGTAATCTCTGACTGTATGAACACTGTACTGGTAATCTATGACTGTACGGACTCTGTATTAGTAATCTCTGACTCTATGGACTCTGTATTGGTAATCTCTATGGGCTCTATTTTGGTAATCTCTGACTGTATGGTGTCTGTATTGGTAATCTCTGACTGTACGGAATCTGTATTGGTAATCTCTGACTCTGTGGTGTCTGTATTGGTAATCTCCGACTGCATGGGCTCTGGATTGGTAATCTCTGTTTGGGTATGTATTGGTAATCTCTGACTGTACGGGCTCTGTGTTAGTAGTCTCTGTATGGACTCTGTATTGGTAATCTCTGCATGGGCTCTGTATTGGTAATCTCTGACTGTACGGACTCTGTATTGGTAATCTCTGTATGGTCTCTGTATTTGTAATCTCTGACTGTATCGACTCTGTTTTGGTAATCTCTGTATCTGCTCTGTATTGGTAATCTCTGACTGTGTGGACTCTGTATTGGTGATCTCTGTATGGGCTCTGTATTGGTAATCTCAGACTTTATGGACTCTGTATTTCTAATCTCTGACTGTATGGGCTCTGTATTGGTAATCTCTGACAGTATAGGTTCTGTATTCATATTCTCTGACTGTATGGACTCTGTATTGGTAATCTCTCACTGTATGGACTCTGTATTGGTAATCTCTGACCATATGGACTCTGTGTTGGTAATCTCTGGCTGTATGGACTCTATATTGGTAATCTCTGACTGTCTGGACTCTGTATTGGCAATCTCTGACTGTATAGGTTCTGTATTGGTAATCTATGACTGTATGGTGTCTGTATTAGTAATCTCTGACTGTATGGACTCTGTATTGGTAACCTCTGACTGTATGGTGTCTGTATTGGTAATCACTGACTGTATGGGCTCTGTATTGGTAATCTCTGTACGGACTGTGTATTGGTAACCTCTGACTGTATGTACCCTGTATTGGTAATCACTGACTGTATGGACATTGTATTGGTAATCTCTGACTGTATGAACACTGTACTGGTAATCTATGACTGTACGGACTCTGTATTAGTAATCTCTGACTCTATGGACTCTGTATTGGTAATCTCTGTATGGGCTCTGTTTTGGTAATCTCTGACTGTATGGTGTCTGTATTGGTAATCTCTGACTGTATGGAATCTGTATTGGTAATCTCCGACCTCTGTGGTGTCTGTCTTCGTAATCTCTGACTGTATGGACTCTGTATTGGTAATCTCTGACCATATGGACTCTGTGTTGGTAATCTCTGACTGTATGGACTCTGTATTGGTAATCTCTGACTGTATGGACTCTGTATTGGCAATCTCTGACTGTATAGGTTCTGTATTGGTAATCTATGACTGTATGGTGTCTGTATTGGTAATCTCTGACTGTATGGACTCTGTATTGGTAATCCCTGACTGTATGGTGTCTGTATTGGTAATCACTGACTGTATGGGCTCTGTATTGGTAATCTCTGTATGGGCTCTCTATTGGTAATCTCTGTCTGTACGGACTCTGTATTGGTAATCTCTGTATGGACTGTGTATTGGTAATCTCTGACTGTATGTACTCTGTATTGGTAATCACTGACTGTATGGACTTCGTATTGGTAATCTCTGACTGTATGAACACTGTACTGGTAATCTCTGACTGTACGGACTCTGTATTAGTAATCTCTGACTCTATGGACTCTGTATTGGAAATCTCTATATGGGCTCTGTTTTGGTAATCTCTGACTGTATGGTGTCTGTATTGGTAATCTCTGACTGTCTCGACTCTGTATTGGTAATCTCTGTATCTGGTCTGTATTGGTAATCTCTGACTGTGTGGACTCTGTATTGGTAATCTCTGTATGGGCTCTGTATTGGTAATCTCTGTCTGTACGGACTCTGTATTGGTAATCTCTGTATGGACTGTGTATTGGTAATCTCTGCATGGGCTCTGTATTGGTAATCTCTGACTGTACCGACTCTGTATTGGTTATCTCTGTATGGGCTCTGTATTGGTAATCTCTGACTGTATGGACTCTGTATTGGTAATTGCTGACTGTATGGGTTTTGTATTGGTAATCTCTGACTGTTTGTACTCTGTATTGGTAATCTCTAAATGGGCTCTGTCTTGGTAATCTCTGACTGTATGGGCTCTGTATTGGTAATCTCTGACTGTGTGGACTCTGAATTAGTAATCTCTGACTGTACAGACTCTGTATTGGTAATATCTGACTGTTTGGACTCTGTATTGGCAATCATTGACTGTATGGACTCTGTATTGGTAATCTCTGACTGTTAGGGCTCTGTATTGGTAATCTCTGTATGGACTCTGTATTGGTAATCTCTGACTGTACGGTGTCTGTCTTGGTAATCTCTGACTGCATGGGCTCCGTACTGGTAACCTCTGACTGTATGGGCTCTGTATTGGTAATCTCTGTATGGGCTCTGTGTTGGTAATCTGTGACTGTATGGACTATGTATTGGGAAACTCTGGCTGTATTGACTCTGTATTGGTAATCTCTGATTGTATGTGCTCCGTATTGATAACCTCTGAATATAAGGGCTCTGTATTGGTAATCTCTGTGTGGGCTCTGTATTGGTAATCTCTGTATCGACTCTGTATTGGTAATCTCTGTATGGGCTATGTATTGGTAATCACTGACTGTATGGACTCTGTATTGGTAATCACTGACTGTATGGACTCTGTATTGGTAATCACTGACTGTATGGACTTTGTATTGGTAATCTCTGACTGTATGAACACTGTACTGCTAATCTCTGACTGTATGGACTCTGTATTAGTAATCTCTGACTCTATGGACTCTGTATTGGTAATCTCTGTATGGGCTCTGGATTGGTAATCTCTGACTGTATGGAATCTGTATTGGTAATCTCCGACTCTGTGGTGTCTGTATTGGTAATCTCTGACTGTATGGACTCTGTATTGGTAATCTCTGACTGTATGGACTCTGTATTGGTAATCCCTGACTGTATGGTGTCTGTATTGGTAATCACTGACTGTATGGGCTCTGTATTAGTAATCTCTGACTGTTTGGACTCTGTATTGGCAATCATTGACTGTATGGACTCTGTATTGGTAATCTCTGACTGTTAGGGCTCTGTATTGGTAATCTCTGTATGGACTCTGTATTGGTAATCTCTGACTGTATGGTGTCTGTCTTGGTAATCTCTGACTGCATGGGCTCCGTACTGGTAATCTCTGACTGTATGGGCTCTGTATTGGTAATCTCTGTATGGGCTCTGTATTGGTCATCGCTGACTGTATGGACTCTGTATTGGTAATCTGTGACTGTATGGACTATGTATTGGGAAACTCTGGCTGTATTGACTCTGTATTGATAATCTCTGATTGTATGTGCTCCGTATTGATAACCTCTGAATATAAGGGCTCTGTATTGGTAATCTCTGTGTGGGCTCTGTATTGGTAATCTCTGTATCGACTCTGTATTGGTAATCTCTGTATGGGCTATGTATTGGTAATCACTGACTGTATGGACTCTGTATTGGTAATCTCTGACTGTATGGGCTCTGTATTGGTAATCTCTGACAGTATGGGTTCTGTATTGGTAATCTCTGACTGTATGGACTCTGTATTGGTAATCTCTGACTGTATGGGCTCTGTATTGGTAATCTCTGACAGTATGGGTTCTGTATTGGTAATCTCTGACTGTATGGACTCTGTATTGGTAATCTCTGACTGTATGGACTCTGTATTGGTAATCTCTGACCATATGGACTCTGTGTTGGTAATCTCTGACTGTATGGGCTCTGTATTGGTAATCTCTGACCGTATGGACTCTGTATTGGGAATCTCTGACTGTATGGGCTCTGTATTGGTAATTTCTGACAGTATGGGTTCTGTATTGGTAATCTCTGACTGTATGGACTCTGTATTGGTAATCTCTGACTGTATGGACTCTGTATTGGTAATCTCTGACTGGTCTCTGTATTGATAATCTCTGACTCTATGGGCTGTGTATTGGTAATCTCTGTATGGACTCTGTATTGTTCATCTCTGTCTGTATGGGCTCTGTATTGGTAATCTCTGACTGCATGATCTCTGTATTGGTGATCTCTGACTGTATGGACTCTGTACTGGTAATCTCTGTCTGTGTGGACTCTGTATTGGTAATTTCTGTATGTGTGGGCTCTGTATTGATAATCTCTGATCGTATGGACTCTGTATTGGTAATCTCTGACTGTATGGGCTCTGTATTGGTAATTTCGATGTGGAGATTTGTATGGACTGTATGGACTCGGTATTGGTAATCTCTCTATGTGATCTGTATTGGGAATCTATGACTGTATGGTGTCTGCATTGGCAACTTCTGACAGTATGGGTTCTGTATTGGTAATCTCTGACTGTATGGACTCTGTATTGGTAATCTCTGACTGTATGGACTCTGTATTGGTAATCTCTGACTGTTCTCTGTATTGATAATCTCTGACTCTATGGGCTGTGTATTGGTAATCTCTGTATGGACTCTGTATTGTTCATCTCTGTCTGTATGGGCTCTGTATTGGTAATCTCTGACTGCATGATATCTGTATTGGTAATTTCTGACAGTATGGGTTCTGTATTGGTAATCTCTGACTGTATGGACTCTGTATTGGTAATCTCTGACTGTATGGACTCTGTATTGGTAATCTCTGACTGGTCTCTGTATTGATAATCTCTGACTCTATGGGCTGTGTATTGGTAATCTCTGTATGGACTCTGTATTGTTCATCTCTGTCTGTATGGGCTCTGTATTGGTAATCTCTGACTGCATGATCTCTGTATTGGTGATCTCTGACTGTATGGACTCTGTACTGGTAATCTCTGTCTGTGTGGACTCTGTATTGGTAATTTCTGTATGTGTGGGCTCTGTATTGATAATCTCTGATCGTATGGACTCTGTATTGGTAATCTCTGACTGTATGGGCTCTGTATTGGTAATTTCGATGTGGAGATTTGTATGGACTGTATGGACTCGGTATTGGTAATCTCTCTATGTGATCTGTATTGGGAATCTATGACTGTATGGTGTCTGCATTGGCAACTTCTGACAGTATGGGTTCTGTATTGGTAATCTCTGTATTGGTGACTCTGTACTGGTAATCTCTGTCTGTGTGGACTCTGTATTGGTAATTTCTGTATGTGTGGGCTCTGTATTGATAATCTCTGACCGTATGGGCTCTGAATTGGTAATCTCTGACTGTATGGACTCGGTATTGGTAATCTCTCTATGTGATCTGTATTGGGAATCTATGACTGTATGGTGTCTGCATTGGCAACCTCTGACTGCCAGGACTCTGTATTGGTAATCTCTGACTGTATGGACTCTGTATTGGTAATCTCTGACTCTATGGACTCTGTATTGGTAATCTCTGACTGTATGGACTCTGTATTCGTAATCTCTGACTGTATAGGTTCTCTATTGGTAATCTATGGCTGTATGGTGTCTGTATTGGTCACCTCTGACTGTATGGACTCTGTATTGGTCATCTCTGACTCTATGGTGACTGTATTGGGAATCTCCGACTGTGTGGGCTCTGTATTGGTAAACTCTGTATGGACTCTGTATTGGTAATCTCTCTCTGTATGGGCTCTGTATGGGATATTTCTGACTGTATGGTCTCTGTATTGCTAATCTCTGACTGTATGGACTCTGTATTGGTAATCTCTGACTGTATGGACTCTGCATTGGTAGTCTCTGACTGTCTGGACTCTGTATTGGTAATCTCTGACTGTATGGACTCTGTATTGGTAATCTCTGACTGTACGGACTCTGTATTGGTAATCTCTATATGGACTCTGTATTGGTAATATCTGACTGTATGGACTCTGTCATGGTAATGTCAGACTGTATGGACTCTGTATTGGTAATCTCTGACTGTATGGACTCTGTATTGGTAATCTCTGACTGTATGGACTCTGTATTGGTAATCTCTGACTGTATGGACTCTGTATTGGTCATCTCTGACTGTATGGGCTCTGTATTGGTAATCTCTGTCTGTGTGGACTCTGTATTGGTAATTTCTGTATGTGTGGGCTCTGTATTGATAATCTCTGACCGTATGGGCTCTGTATTGGTAATCTCTGAATGTATGGACTCTGAATTGGTAATCACTGACTCTATGGACTCTGTATTGGTAATCTCTGACTGTACGGACTCTGTATTGGTAATCTCTATATGGACTCTGTATTGGTAATCTCTGACTGTATGGACTCTGTATTGGTAATCTCTGACTGTATGGACTCTGTATTGGTAATCTCTGACTGCATGGCTGTGTATTGGTAATCTCTGTATTGGCACTGTATTGGTAATCACTGACTGTATGGACTCTGTATTGGTAATCTCTTTATGGGCTCTGTATTGGTAATCACTGACTGTATGGACTCTGTATTGGTAATCTCTGACTGTGTGGAATCTGTATTGGGAATCTCTGACTGTATGGGCTCTGTGTTGGTAATCTCTGTATGAGCTCTGTATTGGTAATCTCTGTATGGACTCTGTATTGGTAATCTCTGTCTGGGCTCTGTATTGGTAATCTCTGACTATATGGACTCTGTATTGGTAATCTCTGACTGTATGGACTCTGTATTGGGAACCTCTGACTGTATTGACTCTGTACTGGTAATCTCTGACTGTATGGGCTCCGTATTGATAATCTCTGAATATAAGAGCTCTGCATTGGTAATCTCTGTGTGGGCTCTGTATTGGTAATCTCTGTATGGACTCTGTATTGGTAATCTCTGTATGGGCTCTGTATTGGTAATCTCTGACTTTATGGACTCTGTATTTGTAATCTCTGACTGTATGGGCTCTGTATTGGTAATCTCTGACAGTATGGGTTCTGTATTGGTAATCTTTGACTGTATGGACTCTGTATTGGTAATCTCTGACTGTATGGGCTCTGTATTGGTAATCTCTGACAGTATGGGTTCTGTATTGGTAATATCTGACTGTATGGACTCTGTATTGGTAATCTCTGACTGTATGGGCTCTGTATTGGTAATCTCTGACAGTATGGGTTCTGTATTGGTAATCTCTGACTGTATGGACTCTGTATTGGTAATCTCTGACTGTATGGACTCTGTATTGGTAATCTCTGACCATATGGACTCTGTGTTGGTAATCTCTGACTGTATGGGCTCTGTATTGGTAATCTCTGACTGTATGGACTCTGTATTGGGAATCTCTGACTGTACGGTGTCTGTGTTGGTAATCTCTGACTGTATGGACTCTGTATTGGTAATCTCTGACTGTATGGGCTCTGTATTGGTAATTTCTGACAGTATGGGTTCTGTATTGGTAATCTCTGACTGTATGGACTCTGTATTGGTAATCTCTGACTCTATGGACTCTGTATTGGTAATCTCTGACTGGTCTCTGTATTGATAATCTCTGACTCTATGGGCTGTGTATTGGTAATCTCTGTATGGACTCTGTATTGTTCATCTCTGTCTGTATGGGCTCTGTATTGGTAATCTCTGACTGCATGATCTCTGTATTGGTGATCTCTGACTGTATGGACTCTGTACTGGTAATCTCTGTCTGTGTGGACTCTGTATTGGTAATTTCTGTATGTGTGGGCTCTGTATTGATAATCTCTGACCGTATGGACTCTGTATTGGTAATCTCTGACTGTATGGGCTCTGTATTGGTAATTTCTGACAGTATGGGTTCTGTATTGGTAATCTCTGACTGTATGGACTCTGTATTGGTAATCTCTGACTGTATGGACTCTGTATTGGTAATCTCTGACTGTTCTCTGTATTGATAATCTCTGACTCTATGGGCTGTGTATTGGTAATCTCTGTATGGACTCTGTATTGTTCATCTCTGTCTGTATGGGCTCTGTATTGGTAATCTCTGACTGCATGATATCTGTATTGGTGATCTCTGACTGTATGGACTCTGTACTGGTAATCTCTGTCTGTGTGGACTCTGTATTGGTAATTTCTGTATGTGTGGGCTCTGTATTGATAATCTCTGACCGTATGGGCTCTGAATTGGTAATCTCTGACTGTATGGACTCGGTATTGGTAATCTCTCTATGTGATCTGTATTGGGAATCTATGACTGTATGGTGTCTGCATTGGCAACCTCTGACTGCCAGGACTCTGTATTGGTAATCTCTGACTGTATGGACTCTGTATTGGTAATCTCTGACTCTATGGACTCTGTATTGGTAATCTCTGACTGTATGGACTCTGTATTCGTAATCTCTGACTGTATAGGTTCTCTATTGGTAATCTATGGCTGTATGGTGTCTGTATTGGTCACCTCTGACTGTATGGACTCTGTATTGGTCATCTCTGACTCTATGGTGACTGTATTGGGAATCTCCGACTGTGTGGGCTCTGTATTGGTAAACTCTGTATGGACTCTGTATTGGTAATCTCTCTCTGTATGGGCTCTGTATGGGATATTTCTGACTGTATGGTCTCTGTATTGCTAATCTCTGACTGTATGGACTCTGTATTGGTAATCTCTGACTGTATGGACTCTGCATTGGTAGTCTCTGACTGTCTGGACTCTGTATTGGTAATCACTGACTGTATGGACTCTGTATTGGTAATCACTGACTGTATGGACTTTGTATTGGTAATCTCTGACTGTATGAACACTGTACTGCTAATCTCTGACTGTATGGACTCTGTATTAGTAATCTCTGACTCTATGGACTCTGTATTGGTAATCTCTGTATGGGCTCTGGATTGGTAATCTCTGACTGTATGGAATCTGTATTGGTAATCTCCGACTCTGTGGTGTCTGTATTGGTAATCTCTGACTGTATGGACTCTGTATTGGTAATCTCTGACTGTATGGACTCTGTATTGGTAATCCCTGACTGTATGGTGTCTGTATTGGTAATCACTGACTGTATGGGCTCTGTATTAGTAATCTCTGACTGTTTGGACTCTGTATTGGCAATCATTGACTGTATGGACTCTGTATTGGTAATCTCTGACTGTTAGGGCTCTGTATTGGTAATCTCTGTATGGACTCTGTATTGGTAATCTCTGACTGTATGGTGTCTGTCTTGGTAATCTCTGACTGCATGGGCTCCGTACTGGTAATCTCTGACTGTATGGGCTCTGTATTGGTAATCTCTGTATGGGCTCTGTATTGGTCATCGCTGACTGTATGGACTCTGTATTGGTAATCTGTGACTGTATGGACTATGTATTGGGAAACTCTGGCTGTATTGACTCTGTATTGATAATCTCTGATTGTATGTGCTCCGTATTGATAACCTCTGAATATAAGGGCTCTGTATTGGTACTCTCTGTGTGGGCTCTGTATTGGTAATCTCTGTATCGACTCTGTATTGGTAATCTCTGTATGGGCTATGTATTGGTAATCACTGACTGTATGGACTCTGTATTGGTAATCTCTGACTGTATGGGCTCTGTATTGGTAATCTCTGACAGTATGGGTTCTGTATTGGTAATCTCTGACTGTATGGACTCTGTATTGGTAATCTCTGACTGTATGGGCTCTGTATTGGTAATCTCTGACAGTATGGGTTCTGTATTGGTAATCTCTGACTGTATGGACTCTGTATTGGTAATCTCTGACTGTATGGACTCTGTATTGGTAATCTCTGACCATATGGACTCTGTGTTGGTAATCTCTGACTGTATGGGCTCTGTATTGGTAATCTCTGACCGTATGGACTCTGTATTGGGAATCTCTGACTGTACGGTGTCTGTGTTGGTAATCTCTGACTGTATGGACTCTGTATTGGTAATCTCTGACTGTATGGGCTCTGTATTGGTAATTTCTGACAGTATGGGTTCTGTATTGGTAATCTCTGACTGTATGGACTCTGTATTGGTAATCTCTGACTGTATGGACTCTGTATTGGTAATCTCTGACTGGTCTCTGTATTGATAATCTCTGACTCTATGGGCTGTGTATTGGTAATCTCTGTATGGACTCTGTATTGTTCATCTCTGTCTGTATGGGCTCTGTATTGGTAATCTCTGACTGCATGATCTCTGTATTGGTGATCTCTGACTGTATGGACTCTGTACTGGTAATCTCTGTCTGTGTGGACTCTGTATTGGTAATTTCTGTATGTGTGGGCTCTGTATTGATAATCTCTGATCGTATGGACTCTGTATTGGTAATCTCTGACTGTATGGGCTCTGTATTGGTAATTTCGATGTGGAGATTTGTATGGACTGTATGGACTCGGTATTGGTAATCTCTCTATGTGATCTGTATTGGGAATCTATGACCGTATGGTGTCTGCATTGGCAACTTCTGACAGTATGGGTTCTGTATTGGTAATCTCTGTATTGGTGACTCTGTACTGGTAATCTCTGTCTGTGTGGACTCTGTATTGGTAATTTCTGTATGTGTGGGCTCTGTATTGATAATCTCTGACCGTATGGGCTCTGAATTGGTAATCTCTGACTGTATGGACTCGGTATTGGTAATCTCTCTATGTGATCTGTATTGGGAATCTATGACTGTATGGTGTCTGCATTGGCAACTTCTGACTGCCAGGACTCTGTATTGGTAATCTCTGACTGTATGGACTCTGTATTGGTAATCTCTGACTCTATGGACTCTGTATTGGTAATCTCTGACTGTATGGACTCTGTATTCGTAATCTCTGACTGTATAGGTTCTCTATTGGTAATCTATGGCTGTATGGTGTCTGTATTGGTCACCTCTGACTGTATGGACTCTGTATTGGTCATCTCTGACTCTATGGTGACTGTATTGGGAATCTCCGACTGTGTGGGCTCTGTATTGGTAAACTCTGTATGGACTCTGTATTGGTAATCTCTCTCTGTATGGGCTCTGTATGGGATATTTCTGACTGTATGGTCTCTGTATTGCTAATCTCTGACTGTATGGACTCTGTATTGGTAATCTCTGACTGTATGGACTCTGCATTGGTAGTCTCTGACTGTCTGGACTCTGTATTGGTAATCTCTGACTGTATGGACTCTGTATTGGTAATCTCTGACTGTACGGACTCTGTATTGGTAATATCTGACTGTATGGACTCTGTATTGGTAATATCTGACTGTATGGACTCTGTCATGGTAATGTCAGACTGTATGGACTCTGTATTGGTAATCTCTGACTGTATGGACTCTGTATTGGTAATCTCTGACTGTATGGACTCTGTATTGGTAATCCCTGACTGTATGGACTCTGTATTGGTCATCTCTGACTGTATGGGCTCTGTATTGGTAATCTCTGTCTGTGTGGACTCTGTATTGGTAATTTCTGTATGTGTGGGCTCTGTATTGATAATCTCTGACCGTATGGGCTCTGTATTGGTAATCTCTGAATGTATGGACTCTGAATTGGTAATCACTGACTCTATGGACTCTGTATTGGTAATCTCTGACTGTACGGACTCTGTATTGGTAATCTCTATATGGACTCTGTATTGGTAATCTCTGACTGTATGGACTCTGTATTGGTAATCTCTGACTGTATGGACTCTGTATTGGTAATCTCTGACTGCATGGCTGTGTATTGGTAATCTCTGTATTGGCACTGTATTGGTAATCACTGACTGTATGGACTCTGTATTGGTAATCTCTTTATGGGCTCTGTATTGGTAATCACTGACTGTATGGACTCTGTATTGGTAATCTCTGACTGTGTGGAATCTGTATTGGGAATCTCTGACTGTATGGGCTCTGTGTTGGTAATCTCTGTATGAGCTCTGTATTGGTAATCTCTGTATGGACTCTGTATTGGTAATCTCTGTCTGGGCTCTGTATTGGTAATCTCTGACTATATGGACTCTGTATTGGTAATCTCTGACTGTATGGACTCTGTATTGGGAACCTCTGACTGTATTGACTCTGTACTGGTAATCTCTGACTGTATGGGCTCCGTATTGATAATCTCTGAATATAAGAGCTCTGCATTGGTAATCTCTGTGTGGGCTCTGTATTGGTAATCTCTGTATGGACTCTGTATTGGTAATCTCTGTATGGGCTCTGTATTGGTAATCTCTGACTTTATGGACTCTGTATTTGTAATCTCTGACTGTATGGGCTCTGTATTGGTAATCTCTGACAGTATGGGTTCTGTATTGGTAATCTTTGACTGTATGGACTCTGTATTGGTAATCTCTGACTGTATGGGCTCTGTATTGGTAATCTCTGACAGTATGGGTTCTGTATTGGTAATATCTGACTGTATGGACTCTGTATTGGTAATCTCTGACTGTATGGGCTCTGTATTGGTAATCTCTGACAGTATGGGTTCTGTATTGGTAATCTCTGACTGTATGGACTCTGTATTGGTAATCTCTGACTGTATGGACTCTGTATTGGTAATCTCTGACCATATGGACTCTGTGTTGGTAATCTCTGACTGTATGGGCTCTGTATTGGTAATCTCTGACTGTATGGACTCTGTATTGGGAATCTCTGACTGTACGGTGTCTGTGTTGGTAATCTCTGACTGTATGGACTCTGTATTGGTAATCTCTGACTGTATGGGCTCTGTATTGGTAATTTCTGACAGTATGGGTTCTGTATTGGTAATCTCTGACTGTATGGACTCTGTATTGGTAATCTCTGACTCTATGGACTCTGTATTGGTAATCTCTGACTGGTCTCTGTATTGATAATCTCTGACTCTATGGGCTGTGTATTGGTAATCTCTGTATGGACTCTGTATTGTTCATCTCTGTCTGTATGGGCTCTGTATTGGTAATCTCTGACTGCATGATCTCTGTATTGGTGATCTCTGACTGTATGGACTCTGTACTGGTAATCTCTGTCTGTGTGGACTCTGTATTGGTAATTTCTGTATGTGTGGGCTCTGTATTGATAATCTCTGACCGTATGGACTCTGTATTGGTAATCTCTGACTGTATGGGCTCTGTATTGGTAATTTCTGACAGTATGGGTTCTGTATTGGTAATCTCTGACTGTATGGACTCTGTATTGGTAATCTCTGACTGTATGGACTCTGTATTGGTAATCTCTGACTGTTCTCTGTATTGATAATCTCTGACTCTATGGGCTGTGTATTGGTAATCTCTGTATGGACTCTGTATTGTTCATCTCTGTCTGTATGGGCTCTGTATTGGTAATCTCTGACTGCATGATATCTGTATTGGTGATCTCTGACTGTATGGACTCTGTACTGGTAATCTCTGTCTGTGTGGACTCTGTATTGGTAATTTCTGTATGTGTGGGCTCTGTATTGATAATCTCTGACCGTATGGGCTCTGAATTGGTAATCTCTGACTGTATGGACTCGGTATTGGTAATCTCTCTATGTGATCTGTATTGGGAATCTATGACTGTATGGTGTCTGCATTGGCAACCTCTGACTGCCAGGACTCTGTATTGGTAATCTCTGACTGTATGGACTCTGTATTGGTAATCTCTGACTCTATGGACTCTGTATTGGTAATCTCTGACTGTATGGACTCTGTATTCGTAATCTCTGACTGTATAGGTTCTCTATTGGTAATCTATGGCTGTATGGTGTCTGTATTGGTCACCTCTGACTGTATGGACTCTGTATTGGTCATCTCTGACTCTATGGTGACTGTATTGGGAATCTCCGACTGTGTGGGCTCTGTATTGGTAAACTCTGTATGGACTCTGTATTGGTAATCTCTCTCTGTATGGGCTCTGTATGGGATATTTCTGACTGTATGGTCTCTGTATTGCTAATCTCTGACTGTATGGACTCTGTATTGGTAATCTCTGACTGTATGGACTCTGCATTGGTAGTCTCTGACTGTCTGGACTCTGTATTGGTAATCACTGACTGTATGGACTCTGTATTGGTAATCACTGACTGTATGGACTTTGTATTGGTAATCTCTGACTGTATGAACACTGTACTGCTAATCTCTGACTGTATGGACTCTGTATTAGTAATCTCTGACTCTATGGACTCTGTATTGGTAATCTCTGTATGGGCTCTGGATTGGTAATCTCTGACTGTATGGAATCTGTATTGGTAATCTCCGACTCTGTGGTGTCTGTATTGGTAATCTCTGACTGTATGGACTCTGTATTGGTAATCTCTGACTGTATGGA
Source organism: Mustelus asterias (assembly GCF_964213995.1). Classification (NCBI taxonomy): domain Eukaryota; kingdom Metazoa; phylum Chordata; class Chondrichthyes; order Carcharhiniformes; family Triakidae; genus Mustelus; species Mustelus asterias. The sequence continues at coordinate 46,200,299 of NC_135824.1, read as the reverse complement.
CTCTGTATTGGTAATCCCTGACTGTATGGTGTCTGTATTGGTAATCACTGACTGTATGGGCTCTGTATTAGTAATCTCTGACTGTTTGGACTCTGTATTGGCAATCATTGACTGTATGGACTCTGTATTGGTAATCTCTGACTGTTAGGGCTCTGTATTGGTAATCTCTGTATGGACTCTGTATTGGTAATCTCTGACTGTATGGTGTCTGTCTTGGTAATCTCTGACTGCATGGGCTCCGTACTGGTAATCTCTGACTGTATGGGCTCTGTATTGGTAATCTCTGTATGGGCTCTGTATTGGTCATCGCTGACTGTATGGACTCTGTATTGGTAATCTGTGACTGTATGGACTATGTATTGGGAAACTCTGGCTGTATTGACTCTGTATTGATAATCTCTGATTGTATGTGCTCCGTATTGATAACCTCTGAATATAAGGGCTCTGTATTGGTACTCTCTGTGTGGGCTCTGTATTGGTAATCTCTGTATCGACTCTGTATTGGTAATCTCTGTATGGGCTATGTATTGGTAATCACTGACTGTATGGACTCTGTATTGGTAATCTCTGACTGTATGGGCTCTGTATTGGTAATCTCTGACAGTATGGGTTCTGTATTGGTAATCTCTGACTGTATGGACTCTGTATTGGTAATCTCTGACTGTATGGGCTCTGTATTGGTAATCTCTGACAGTATGGGTTCTGTATTGGTAATCTCTGACTGTATGGACTCTGTATTGGTAATCTCTGACTGTATGGACTCTGTATTGGTAATCTCTGACCATATGGACTCTGTGTTGGTAATCTCTGACTGTATGGGCTCTGTATTGGTAATCTCTGACCGTATGGACTCTGTATTGGGAATCTCTGACTGTACGGTGTCTGTGTTGGTAATCTCTGACTGTATGGACTCTGTATTGGTAATCTCTGACTGTATGGGCTCTGTATTGGTAATTTCTGACAGTATGGGTTCTGTATTGGTAATCTCTGACTGTATGGACTCTGTATTGGTAATCTCTGACTGTATGGACTCTGTATTGGTAATCTCTGACTGGTCTCTGTATTGATAATCTCTGACTCTATGGGCTGTGTATTGGTAATCTCTGTATGGACTCTGTATTGTTCATCTCTGTCTGTATGGGCTCTGTATTGGTAATCTCTGACTGCATGATCTCTGTATTGGTGATCTCTGACTGTATGGACTCTGTACTGGTAATCTCTGTCTGTGTGGACTCTGTATTGGTAATTTCTGTATGTGTGGGCTCTGTATTGATAATCTCTGATCGTATGGACTCTGTATTGGTAATCTCTGACTGTATGGGCTCTGTATTGGTAATTTCGATGTGGAGATTTGTATGGACTGTATGGACTCGGTATTGGTAATCTCTCTATGTGATCTGTATTGGGAATCTATGACCGTATGGTGTCTGCATTGGCAACTTCTGACAGTATGGGTTCTGTATTGGTAATCTCTGTATTGGTGACTCTGTACTGGTAATCTCTGTCTGTGTGGACTCTGTATTGGTAATTTCTGTATGTGTGGGCTCTGTATTGATAATCTCTGACCGTATGGGCTCTGAATTGGTAATCTCTGACTGTATGGACTCGGTATTGGTAATCTCTCTATGTGATCTGTATTGGGAATCTATGACTGTATGGTGTCTGCATTGGCAACTTCTGACTGCCAGGACTCTGTATTGGTAATCTCTGACTGTATGGACTCTGTATTGGTAATCTCTGACTCTATGGACTCTGTATTGGTAATCTCTGACTGTATGGACTCTGTATTCGTAATCTCTGACTGTATAGGTTCTCTATTGGTAATCTATGGCTGTATGGTGTCTGTATTGGTCACCTCTGACTGTATGGACTCTGTATTGGTCATCTCTGACTCTATGGTGACTGTATTGGGAATCTCCGACTGTGTGGGCTCTGTATTGGTAAACTCTGTATGGACTCTGTATTGGTAATCTCTCTCTGTATGGGCTCTGTATGGGATATTTCTGACTGTATGGTCTCTGTATTGCTAATCTCTGACTGTATGGACTCTGTATTGGTAATCTCTGACTGTATGGACTCTGCATTGGTAGTCTCTGACTGTCTGGACTCTGTATTGGTAATCTCTGACTGTATGGACTCTGTATTGGTAATCTCTGACTGTACGGACTCTGTATTGGTAATATCTGACTGTATGGACTCTGTATTGGTAATATCTGACTGTATGGACTCTGTCATGGTAATGTCAGACTGTATGGACTCTGTATTGGTAATCTCTGACTGTATGGACTCTGTATTGGTAATCTCTGACTGTATGGACTCTGTATTGGTAATCTCTGACTGTATGGACTCTGTATTGGTCATCTCTGACTGTATGGGCTCTGTATTGGTAATCTCTGTCTGTGTGGACTCTGTATTGGTAATTTCTGTATGTGTGGGCTCTGTATTGATAATCTCTGACCGTATGGGCTCTGTATTGGTAATCTCTGAATGTATGGACTCTGAATTGGTAATCACTGACTCTATGGACTCTGTATTGGTAATCTCTGACTGTACGGACTCTGTATTGGTAATCTCTATATGGACTCTGTATTGGTAATCTCTGACTGTATGGACTCTGTATTGGTAATCTCTGACTGTATGGACTCTGTATTGGTAATCTCTGACTGCATGGCTGTGTATTGGTAATCTCTGTATTGGCACTGTATTGGTAATCACTGACTGTATGGACTCTGTATTGGTAATCTCTTTATGGGCTCTGTATTGGTAATCACTGACTGTATGGACTCTGTATTGGTAATCTCTGACTGTGTGGAATCTGTATTGGGAATCTCTGACTGTATGGGCTCTGTGTTGGTAATCTCTGTATGAGCTCTGTATTGGTAATCTCTGTATGGACTCTGTATTGGTAATCTCTGTCTGGGCTCTGTATTGGTAATCTCTGACTATATGGACTCTGTATTGGTAATCTCTGACTGTATGGACTCTGTATTGGGAACCTCTGACTGTATTGACTCTGTACTGGTAATCTCTGACTGTATGGGCTCCGTATTGATAATCTCTGAATATAAGAGCTCTGCATTGGTAATCTCTGTGTGGGCTCTGTATTGGTAATCTCTGTATGGACTCTGTATTGGTAATCTCTGTATGGGCTCTGTATTGGTAATCTCTGACTTTATGGACTCTGTATTTGTAATCTCTGACTGTATGGGCTCTGTATTGGTAATCTCTGACAGTATGGGTTCTGTATTGGTAATCTTTGACTGTATGGACTCTGTATTGGTAATCTCTGACTGTATGGGCTCTGTATTGGTAATCTCTGACAGTATGGGTTCTGTATTGGTAATATCTGACTGTATGGACTCTGTATTGGTAATCTCTGACTGTATGGGCTCTGTATTGGTAATCTCTGACAGTATGGGTTCTGTATTGGTAATCTCTGACTGTATGGACTCTGTATTGGTAATCTCTGACTGTATGGACTCTGTATTGGTAATCTCTGACCATATGGACTCTGTGTTGGTAATCTCTGACTGTATGGGCTCTGTATTGGTAATCTCTGACTGTATGGACTCTGTATTGGGAATCTCTGACTGTACGGTGTCTGTGTTGGTAATCTCTGACTGTATGGACTCTGTATTGGTAATCTCTGACTGTATGGGCTCTGTATTGGTAATTTCTGACAGTATGGGTTCTGTATTGGTAATCTCTGACTGTATGGACTCTGTATTGGTAATCTCTGACTCTATGGACTCTGTATTGGTAATCTCTGACTGGTCTCTGTATTGATAATCTCTGACTCTATGGGCTGTGTATTGGTAATCTCTGTATGGACTCTGTATTGTTCATCTCTGTCTGTATGGGCTCTGTATTGGTAATCTCTGACTGCATGATCTCTGTATTGGTGATCTCTGACTGTATGGACTCTGTACTGGTAATCTCTGTCTGTGTGGACTCTGTATTGGTAATTTCTGTATGTGTGGGCTCTGTATTGATAATCTCTGACCGTATGGACTCTGTATTGGTAATCTCTGACTGTATGGGCTCTGTATTGGTAATTTCTGACAGTATGGGTTCTGTATTGGTAATCTCTGACTGTATGGACTCTGTATTGGTAATCTCTGACTGTATGGACTCTGTATTGGTAATCTCTGACTGTTCTCTGTATTGATAATCTCTGACTCTATGGGCTGTGTATTGGTAATCTCTGTATGGACTCTGTATTGTTCATCTCTGTCTGTATGGGCTCTGTATTGGTAATCTCTGACTGCATGATATCTGTATTGGTGATCTCTGACTGTATGGACTCTGTACTGGTAATCTCTGTCTGTGTGGACTCTGTATTGGTAATTTCTGTATGTGTGGGCTCTGTATTGATAATCTCTGACCGTATGGGCTCTGAATTGGTAATCTCTGACTGTATGGACTCGGTATTGGTAATCTCTCTATGTGATCTGTATTGGGAATCTATGACTGTATGGTGTCTGCATTGGCAACCTCTGACTGCCAGGACTCTGTATTGGTAATCTCTGACTGTATGGACTCTGTATTGGTAATCTCTGACTCTATGGACTCTGTATTGGTAATCTCTGACTGTATGGACTCTGTATTCGTAATCTCTGACTGTATAGGTTCTCTATTGGTAATCTATGGCTGTATGGTGTCTGTATTGGTCACCTCTGACTGTATGGACTCTGTATTGGTCATCTCTGACTCTATGGTGACTGTATTGGGAATCTCCGACTGTGTGGGCTCTGTATTGGTAAACTCTGTATGGACTCTGTATTGGTAATCTCTCTCTGTATGGGCTCTGTATGGGATATTTCTGACTGTATGGTCTCTGTATTGCTAATCTCTGACTGTATGGACTCTGTATTGGTAATCTCTGACTGTATGGACTCTGCATTGGTAGTCTCTGACTGTCTGGACTCTGTATTGGTAATCACTGACTGTATGGACTCTGTATTGGTAATCACTGACTGTATGGACTTTGTATTGGTAATCTCTGACTGTATGAACACTGTACTGCTAATCTCTGACTGTATGGACTCTGTATTAGTAATCTCTGACTCTATGGACTCTGTATTGGTAATCTCTGTATGGGCTCTGGATTGGTAATCTCTGACTGTATGGAATCTGTATTGGTAATCTCCGACTCTGTGGTGTCTGTATTGGTAATCTCTGACTGTATGGACTCTGTATTGGTAATCTCTGACTGTATGGACTCTGTATTGGTAATCCCTGACTGTATGGTGTCTGTATTGGTAATCACTGACTGTATGGGCTCTGTATTAGTAATCTCTGACTGTTTGGACTCTGTATTGGCAATCATTGACTGTATGGACTCTGTATTGGTAATCTCTGACTGTTAGGGCTCTGTATTGGTAATCTCTGTATGGACTCTGTATTGGTAATCTCTGACTGTATGGTGTCTGTCTTGGTAATCTCTGACTGCATGGGCTCCGTACTGGTAATCTCTGACTGTATGGGCTCTGTATTGGTAATCTCTGTATGGGCTCTGTATTGGTCATCGCTGACTGTATGGACTCTGTATTGGTAATCTGTGACTGTATGGACTATGTATTGGGAAACTCTGGCTGTATTGACTCTGTATTGATAATCTCTGATTGTATGTGCTCCGTATTGATAACCTCTGAATATAAGGGCTCTGTATTGGTACTCTCTGTGTGGGCTCTGTATTGGTAATCTCTGTATCGACTCTGTATTGGTAATCTCTGTATGGGCTATGTATTGGTAATCACTGACTGTATGGACTCTGTATTGGTAATCTCTGACTGTATGGGCTCTGTATTGGTAATCTCTGACAGTATGGGTTCTGTATTGGTAATCTCTGACTGTATGGACTCTGTATTGGTAATCTCTGACTGTATGGGCTCTGTATTGGTAATCTCTGACAGTATGGGTTCTGTATTGGTAATCTCTGACTGTATGGACTCTGTATTGGTAATCTCTGACTGTATGGACTCTGTATTGGTAATCTCTGACCATATGGACTCTGTGTTGGTAATCTCTGACTGTATGGGCTCTGTATTGGTAATCTCTGACCGTATGGACTCTGTATTGGGAATCTCTGACTGTACGGTGTCTGTGTTGGTAATCTCTGACTGTATGGACTCTGTATTGGTAATCTCTGACTGTATGGGCTCTGTATTGGTAATTTCTGACAGTATGGGTTCTGTATTGGTAATCTCTGACTGTATGGACTCTGTATTGGTAATCTCTGACTGTATGGACTCTGTATTGGTAATCTCTGACTGGTCTCTGTATTGATAATCTCTGACTCTATGGGCTGTGTATTGGTAATCTCTGTATGGACTCTGTATTGTTCATCTCTGTCTGTATGGGCTCTGTATTGGTAATCTCTGACTGCATGATCTCTGTATTGGTGATCTCTGACTGTATGGACTCTGTACTGGTAATCTCTGTCTGTGTGGACTCTGTATTGGTAATTTCTGTATGTGTGGGCTCTGTATTGATAATCTCTGATCGTATGGACTCTGTATTGGTAATCTCTGACTGTATGGGCTCTGTATTGGTAATTTCGATGTGGAGATTTGTATGGACTGTATGGACTCGGTATTGGTAATCTCTCTATGTGATCTGTATTGGGAATCTATGACCGTATGGTGTCTGCATTGGCAACTTCTGACAGTATGGGTTCTGTATTGGTAATCTCTGTATTGGTGACTCTGTACTGGTAATCTCTGTCTGTGTGGACTCTGTATTGGTAATTTCTGTATGTGTGGGCTCTGTATTGATAATCTCTGACCGTATGGGCTCTGAATTGGTAATCTCTGACTGTATGGACTCGGTATTGGTAATCTCTCTATGTGATCTGTATTGGGAATCTATGACTGTATGGTGTCTGCATTGGCAACTTCTGACTGCCAGGACTCTGTATTGGTAATCTCTGACTGTATGGACTCTGTATTGGTAATCTCTGACTCTATGGACTCTGTATTGGTAATCTCTGACTGTATGGACTCTGTATTCGTAATCTCTGACTGTATAGGTTCTCTATTGGTAATCTATGGCTGTATGGTGTCTGTATTGGTCACCTCTGACTGTATGGACTCTGTATTGGTCATCTCTGACTCTATGGTGACTGTATTGGGAATCTCCGACTGTGTGGGCTCTGTATTGGTAAACTCTGTATGGACTCTGTATTGGTAATCTCTCTCTGTATGGGCTCTGTATGGGATATTTCTGACTGTATGGTCTCTGTATTGCTAATCTCTGACTGTATGGACTCTGTATTGGTAATCTCTGACTGTATGGACTCTGCATTGGTAGTCTCTGACTGTCTGGACTCTGTATTGGTAATCTCTGACTGTATGGACTCTGTATTGGTAATCTCTGACTGTACGGACTCTGTATTGGTAATCTCTATATGGACTCTGTATTGGTAATATCTGACTGTATGGACTCTGTCATGGTAATGTCAGACTGTATGGACTCTGTATTGGTAATCTCTGACTGTATGGACTCTGTATTGGTAATCTCTGACTGTATGGACTCTGTATTGGTAATCTCTGACTGTATGGACTCTGTATTGGTCATCTCTGACTGTATGGGCTCTGTATTGGTAATCTCTGTCTGTGTGGACTCTGTATTGGTAATTTCTGTATGTGTGGGCTCTGTATTGATAATCTCTGACCGTATGGGCTCTGTATTGGTAATCTCTGAATGTATGGACTCTGAATTGGTAATCACTGACTCTATGGACTCTGTATTGGTAATCTCTGACTGTACGGACTCTGTATTGGTAATCTCTATATGGACTCTGTATTGGTAATCTCTGACTGTATGGACTCTGTATTGGTAATCTCTGACTGTATGGTCTCTGTATTGCTTATCTCTGACTGTATAGGTTCTGTATTCGTAATCTATGACTGTATGGTGTCTGTGTTGGTAATCTCTGACTGTATGGACTCTGTATTGGTAATCTCTGACTCTATGGTGTCTGTATTGGTAATGTCCGACTGTATGGGCTCTGTATTGGTAATCTCTCACTGTATGGACTCTGTATTGGTAATCTCTGACTGTATGGTCTCTGTATTGGTTATCTCTGACTGTATGGACTCTGTACTGGTAATCTCTGTCTGTGTGGACTCTGTATTGGTAATTTCTCTATGTGTGGGCTCTGTATTGGTAATCTCTGACTGTATGGGCTCTGTATTGGTAATATCTGAATTAATGGACTCTGAATTGGTAATCACTGACTCTATGGACTCTGTATTGGTAATTTCTGACTGTATGGACTCGGTATTGGTAATCTCTCTATGGGATTTGTATTGGGAATCTATGACTGTATGGTGTCTGCATTGGCAACCTCTGACTGCCAGGACTCTGTATTGGTAATCTCTGACTGTATGGACTCTGTATTGGTAATCTCTGACTCTATGGACTCTGTATTGGTAATCTCTGACTGTATAGGTTCTCTATTGGTAATCTATGGCTGTATGGTGTCTGTATTGGTCACCTCTGACTGTATGGACTCTGTATTGGTCATCTCTGACTCTATGGTGACTGTATTGGGAATCTCCGACTGTGTGGGCTCTGTATTGGTAAACTCTGTATGGACTCTGTATTGGTAGTCTATCTGTATGGGCTCTGTATGGGATATTTCTGACTGTATGGTCTCTGTATTGCTAATCTCTGACTGTATGGACTCTGTATTGGTAATCTCTGACTGTATGGACTCTGCATTGGTAATCTCTGACTGTCTGGACTCTGTATTGGTAATCTCTGACTGTCTGGACTCTGTATTGGTAATCTCTGACTGTATGGACTCTGTATTGGTAATCTCTGACTGTACGGACTCTGTATTGGTAATCTCTATATGGACTCTGTATTGGTAATATCTGACTGTATGGACTCTGTCATGGTAATGTCAGACTGTATGGACTCTGTATTGGTAATCTCTGACTGTATGGACTCTGTATTGGTAATCTCTGACTGTGTGGACTCTGTATTGGTAATCTCTGACTGTATGGACTCTGTATTGGTCATCTCTGACTGTATGGGCTCTGTATTGGTAATCTCTGTCTGTGTGGACTCTGTATTGGTAATTTCTGTATGTGTGGGCTCTGTATTGATAATCTCTGACCGTATGGGCTCTGTATTGGTAATCTCTGAATGTATGGACTCTGAATTGGTAATCACTGACTCTATGGACTCTGTATTGGTAATCTCTGACTGTACGGACTCTGTATTGGTAATCTCTATATGGACTCTGTATTGGTAATCTCTGACTGTATGGACTCTGTATTGGTAATCTCTGACTGTATGGTCTCTGTATTGGTTATCTCTGACTGTATAGGTTCTGTATTCGTAATCTATGACTGTATGGTGTCTGTGTTGGTAATCTCTGACTGTATGGACTCTGTATTGGTAATCTCTGACGCTATGGTGTCTGTATTGGTAATGTCCGACTGTATGGGCTCTGTATTGGTAATCTCTCACTGTATGGACTCTGTATTGGTAATCTCTGACTGTATGGTCTCTGTATTGGTTATCTCTGACTGTATGGACTCTGTACTGGTAATCTCTGTCTGTGTGGACTCTGTATTGGTAATTTCTCTATGTGTGGGCTCTGTATTGGTAATCTCTGACTGTATGGGCTCTGTATTGGTAATATCTGAATTAATGGACTCTGAATTGGTAATCACTGACTCTATGGACTCTGTATTGGTAATTTCTGACTGTATGGACTCGGTATTGGTAATCTCTCTATGGGATTTGTATTGGGAATCTATGACTGTATGGTGTCTGCATTGGCAACCTCTGACTGCCAGGACTCTGTATTGGTAATCTCTGACTGTATGGACTCTGTATTGGTAATCTCTGACTGTATAGGTTCTCTATTGGTAATCTATGGCTGTATGGTGTCTGTATTGGTCACCTCTGACTGTATGGACTCTGTATTGGTCATCTCTGACTCTATGGTGACTGTATTGGGAATCTCCGACTGTGTGGGCTCTGTATTGGTAAACTCTGTATGGACTCTGTATTGGTAATCTCTCTCTGTCTGGGCTCTGTATGGGATATTTCTGACTGTATGGTCTCTGTATTGCTAATCTCTGACTGTATGGACTCTGTATTGGTAATCTCTGACTGTATGGACTCTGCATTGGTAATCTCTGACAGTCTGGACTCTGTATTGGTAATCTCTGACTGTATGGACTCTGTATTGGTAATCTCTCTATGGGATTTGTATTGGGAATCTATGACTGTATGGTGTCTGCATTGGCAACCTCTGACTGCCAGGACTCTGTATTGGTAATCTCTGACTGTATGGACTCTGTATTGGTAATCTCTGACTCTATGGACTCTGTATTGGTAATCTCTGACTGTATAGGTTCTCTATTGGTAATCTATGGCTGTATGGTGTCTGTATTGGTCACCTCTGACTGTATGGACTCTGTATTGGTCATCTCTGACTCTATGGTGACTGTATTGGGAATCTCCGACTGTGTGGGCTCTGTATTGGTAAACTCTGTATGGACTCTGTATTGGTAATCTCTCTCTGTATGGGCTCTGTATGGGATATTTCTGACTGTATGGTCTCTGTATTGCTAATCTCTGACTGTATGGACTCTGTATTGGTAATCTCTGACTGTATGGACTCTGCATTGGTAATCTCTGACTGTCTGGACTCTGTATTGGTAATCTCTGACTGTATGGACTCTGTATTGGTAATCTCTGACTGTATGGACTCTGTATTGGTAATCTCTGACTGTACGGACTCTGTATTGGTAATCTCTATATGGACTCTGTATTGGTAATATCTGACTGTATGGACTCTGTCATGGTAATGTCAGACTGTATGGACTCTGTATTGGTAATCTCTGACTGTATGGACTCTGTATTGGTAATCTCTGACTGTATAGACTCTGTATTGGTAATCTCTGACTGTATGGACTCTGTATTGGTCATCTCTGACTGTATGGGCTCTGTATTGGTAATCTCTGTCTGTGTGGACTCTGTATTGGTAATTTCTGTATGTGTGGGCTCTGTATTGATAATCTCTGACCGTATGGGCTCTGTATTGGTAATCTCTGAATGTATGGACTCTGAATTGGTAATCACTGACTCTATGGACTCTGTATTGGTAATCTCTGACTGTACGGACTCTGTATTGGTAATCTCTATATGGACTCTGTATTGGTAATCTCTGACTGTATGGACTCTGTATTGGTAATCTCTGACTGTATGGTCTCTGTATTGGTTATCTCTGACTGTATAGGTTCTGTATTCGTAATCTATGACTGTATGGTGTCTGTGTTGGTAATCTCTGACTGTATGGACTCTGTATTGGTAATCTCTGACTCTATGGTGTCTGTATTGGTAATGTCCGACTGTATGGGCTCTGTATTGGTAATCTCTCACTGTATGGACTCTGTATTGGTAATCTCTGACTGTATGGTCTCTGTATTGGTTATCTCTGACTGTATGGACTCTGTACTGGTAATCTCTGTCTGTGTGGACTCTGTATTGGTAATTTCTCTATGTGTGGGCTCTGTATTGGTAATCTCTGACTGTATGGGCTCTGTATTGGTAATATCTGAATTAATGGACTCTGAATTGGTAATCACTGACTCTATGGACTCTGTATTGGTAATTTCTGACTGTATGGACTCGGTATTGGTAATCTCTCTATGGGATTTGTATTGGGAATCTATGACTGTATGGTGTCTGCATTGGCAACCTCTGACTGCCAGGACTCTGTATTGGTAATCTCTGACTGTATGGACTCTGTATTGGTAATCTCTGACTCTATGGACTCTGTATTGGTAATCTCTGACTGTATAGGTTCTCTATTGGTAATCTATGGCTGTATGGTGTCTGTATTGGTCACCTCTGACTGTATGGACTCTGTATTGGTCATCTCTGACTCTATGGTGACTGTATTGGGAATCTCCGACTGTGTGGGCTCTGTATTGGTAAACTCTGTATGGACTCTGTATTGGTAATCTCTCTCTGTATGGGCTCTGTATGGGATATTTCTGACTGTATGGTCTCTGTATTGCTAATCTCTGACTGTATGGACTCTGTATTGGTAATCTCTGACTGTATGGACTCTGCATTGGTAATCTCTGACTGTCTGGACTCTGTATTGGTAATCTCTGACTGTATGGACTCTGCATTGGTAATCTCTGACAGTCTGGACTCTGTATTGGTAATCTCTGACTGTATGGACTCTGTATTGGTAATCTCTGACTGTACGGACTCTGTATTGGTAATCTCTATATGGACTCTGTATTGGTAATCTCTGACTGTATGGACTCGGTATTGGTAATCTCTGACTGTATGGTCTCTGTATTGGTTATCTCTGACTGTATAGGTTCTGTATTCGTAATCTATGACTGTATGGTGTCTGTATTGGTAATCTCTGACTGTACGGACTCTGTATTGGTAATCTCTATATGGACTCTGTATTGGTAATCTCTGACTGTATGGACTCGGTATTGGTAATCTCTGACTGTCTGGTCTCTGTATTGGTTATCTCTGACTGTATAGGTTCTGTATTCGTAATCTATGACTGTATGGTGTCTGTATTGGTAATCTCTGACTGTATGGACTCTGTATTTGTAATCTCTGACTCTATGGTGTCTGTATTGGTAATGTCCGACTGTATGGGCTCTGTATTGGTAATCTCTCACTGTATGGACTCTGTATTGGTAATCTCTGACTGTATGGTCTCTGTATTGGTTATCTCTGACTGTATGGACTCTGTACTGGTAATCTCTGTCTGTGTGGACTCTGTATTGGTAATTTCTCTATGTGTGGGCTCTGTATTGGTAATCTCTGACTGTATGGGCTCTGTATTGGTAATCTCTGAATGTATGGACTCTGAATTGGTAATCACTGACTCTATGGACTCTGTATTGGTAATCTCTGACTGTATGGACTCGGTATTGGTAATCTCTCTATGGGATCTGTATTGGGAATCTATGACTGTATGGTGTCTGCATTGGCAACCTCTGACTGCCAGGACTCTGTATTGGTAATCTCTGACTGTATGGACTCTGTATTGGTAATCTCTGACTCTATGGACTCTGTATTGGTAATCTCTGACTGTATGGACTCTGTATTCGTAATCTCTGACTGGAGAGGTTCTGTATTGGTAATCTATGGCTGTATGGTGTCTGTATTGGTCACCTCTGACTGTATGGACTCTGTATTGGTCATCTCTGACTCTATGGTGACTGTATTGGGAATCTCCGACTGTGTGGGCTCTGTATTGGTAAACTCTGTATGGACTCTGTATTGGTAATCTCTCTCTGTATGGGCTCTGTATGGGATATTTCTGACTGTATGGTCTCTGTGTTGCTAATCTCTGACTGTATGGACTCTGTATTGGTAATCTCTGACTGTATGGACTCTGCATTGGTAATCTCTGACTGTCTGGACTCTGTATTGGTAATCTCTGACTGTATGGACTCTGTATTGGTAATCTCTGACTGTACGGACTCTGTATTGGTAATCTCTATATGGACTCTGTATTGGTAATCTCTGACTGTATGGACTCTGTCATGGTAATGTCAGACTGTATGGACTCTGTATTGGTAATCTCTGACTGTATGGACTCTGTATTGGTAATCTCTGACTCTATGGTGACTGCATTGGTAATCTCCGACTGTATGGGCTCTGCATTGGTAAACTCTGTATGGACTCTGTATTGGTAATCTCTCTCTGTATGGGCTCTGTATGGGTAATCTCTGACTGTATGGTCTCTGTATTGCTTATCTCTGACTGTATGGACTCTGTATTGGTAATCTCTGACTGTATGGACTCTGCATTGGTAATCTCTGACTGTATGTACTCTGTATTGGTAATCTCTGACTGCATGGACTCTGTATTGGTAATCTCTATATGGACTCTGTCTTGGTAATCTCTGACTGTATGGACTCTGTATTGCTTATCTCTGACTGTATGGTCTCTGTATTGGTAATCTCTGACTGTATGGACTCTGCATTGGTAATCTCTGACTGTATGGACTCTGTATTGGTAATCTCTGACTGTACGGACTCTGTATTGGTAATCTCTGACTGTATGGACTCTGTATTGGTAATCTCTGACTGTATGGACTCTGTATTGGTACTCTCTGACTGTATGGACTCTGTATTGGTAATCTCTGAATGAATGGACTCTGTATTGGTAATCTCGGACTGTATAGGTTCTGTATTCGTAATCTATGACTGTATGGTGTCTGTATTGGTAATCTCTGACTGTATGGACTCTGTATTGTTAATCTCTGACTCTATGGTGTCTGTATTGGTAATGTCCGACTGTATGTGCTCTGCATTGGTAATCTCTGACTGTATGGACTCTGTATTCGAAATCTCTGTATGGACTCTGTATTGGTAATCTCTGTATGGGCTCTGTATTGGTAATCTCCGACTGTATGGGCTCTGTATTGGTAATCTCTGTATGGGCTCTGTAATGGTAATCTCTGACTGTACGGACTCTGTATTGGTAATCACTGTATGGACTCTGTATTGGTAATCACTGACTGTATGGACTCTGTATTGGTAATCTGTGACTCAATGGTGACTGCATTGGTAATCTCCAACTGTATGGGCTCTGCATTGGTAAACTCTGTATGGACTCTGTATTGGTAATCTCTCTCTGTATGGGCTCTGTATGGGTAATCTCTGACTGTATGGTCTCTGTATTGCTTATCTCTGACTGTATGGACTCTGTATTGGTAATCTCTGACTGTATGGACTCTGCATTGGTAATCTCTGACTGTATGTACTCTGTATTGGTAATCTCTGTCTGCATGGACTCTGTATTGGTAATCTCTATATGGACTCTGTATTGGTAATCTCTGACTGTATGGACTCTGTATTGCTTATCTCTGACTGTATGGACTCTGTATTGGTAATCTCTGACTGTATGGACTCTGCATTGGTAATCTCTGACTGTATGGACTCTGTATTGGTAATCTCTGACTGTACGGACTCTGTATTGGTAATCTCTATATGGACTCTGTATTGGTAATCTCTGACTGTATGGACTCCGTAGTGGTAATCTCTGACTGTATGGACTCTGTATTGGTAATCTCTGACAGTATGGACTCTGTATTGGTAATCTCTGTAAGGACTCGGTATTGGTCATCTCTGTATGGGCTCTGTATTGGTAATCTCCGACTGTATGGGCTCTGTATTAGTAATCTCTGTATGGGCTCTGTATTGGTAATCTCTGACTGTACGGACTCTGTATTGGTAATCTCTGTATGGGCTCTGTATTTGTAATCTCTGACTGTATTGACTCTGTGTAGGTCATCTCTGTATCTGCTCTGTATTGGTAATCTCTGACTGTATGGTCTCTGCATTGGTGACCTCTGTCTGTGTGGGCTCTGTAGTAGTAATCTCTGTCGGTGTGGGCTTTGTATTGGTAAACTCTGACTGTATGGGCTCTGTATTGGTAATCTCGGACTGTATGGACTCTGTATTGGTAATCACTGACTGTATGGACTCTGTATTGGAAATGTCTGACTGTATGGGTTCTGTATTGGTAATCTCTGACTGTATGGTGTCCGTATTGGTAATCTCTGACTGTCTGGACTCTGTATTGGTAATTTCTGACTGCATGGTCTCTGTATTGGTAATCTCTGACTCTATGGACTCTGTACTGGTAACCTCTGTCTGTGTGGACTCTGTATTGGTAATTTCTGTCTGTGTGGGCTCTGTATTGGTAATCTCTGAATGTATGGACTCTGTATTGGTAATCACTGACTCTATGGACTCTGTATTGGTAATCTCTACCTGTATGGACTCTGTTTTGGTAATCTCTGACTGTATGATGTCTGTATTGGTAACCTCTGACTGTATGGACTCTGTATTGGTCATCTCTGACTGTATGGAGTCTGTATTCGTAATCACTGACTGTATGGGTTCTGTCTTGGTAATATCTGACTGTATGGTGTCAGTATTGGTCATCTCTGACTGTATGGACTCTGTATTGGTAATCTCTGACTGTATGGACTCTATATTGGTAATCTCTGACTGTATGGACTCTGTATTGGTAATCTCTGACTGTATAGGTTCTGTATTGGTAATCTATGACTGTATGGTGTCTGTCTTGGTAATCGCTGACTGTATGGACTCTGTATTGGTAATCTCTGACTCTATGGTGTCTGTATTGGTAATCTCCGACTGTATGGGCTCTGTATTGGTAATCTCTGACAGTATGGACTCTGTATTGGTAATCTCTGTAAGGACTCGGTATTGGTCATCTCTGTATGGGCTCTGTATTGGTAATCTCCGACTGTATGGGCTCTGTATTGGTAATCTCTGTATGGGCTCTGTATTGGTAATCTCTGACTGTACGCACTCTGTATTGGTAATCTCTGTATCTGCTCTGGATTGGTAATCACTGACTGTATGGACTCTGTATTGGTAATATCTGTATGGACTCTGTGTTGTTGATCTCTGTCTGTATGGGCTCTGTATTGGTAATCTCTGACTGTATGGTCTCTGCATTGGTAACCTCTGTCTGTGTGGGCTCTGTAGTAGTAATCTCTGTCGGTGTGGGCTTTGTATTGGTAAACTCTGACTGTATGGGCTCTGTATTGGTAATCTCGGACTGTATGGACTCTGTATTGGTAATCACTGACTGTATGGACTCTGTATTGGTAATCACTGACTGTATGGACTCTGTATTGGTAATCTCTGACTGTATGGTGTCCGTATTGGTAATCTCTGACTGTCTGGACTCTGTATTGGTAATCTCTGACTGCATGGTCTCTGTATTGGTAATCTCTGACTCTATGGACTCTGTACTGGTAACCTCTGTCTGTGTGGACTCTGTATTGGTAATTTCTGTATGTGTGGGCTCTGTATTGGTAATCTCTGAATATATGGACTCTGTATTGGTAATCGCTGACTCTATGGACTCTGTATTGGTAATCTCTACCTGTATGGACTCTGTTTTGGTAATCTCTGACTGTATGATGTCTGTATTGGTAATGTCAGACTGTATGGACTCTGTATTGGTAATCTCTGACTGTATGGACTCTGTATTGGTAATCTCTGACTGTATGGTCTCTCTTTTGGTTATCTCTGACTGTATGGACTCGGTATTGGTAATCTCTCTATGGGATCTGTATTGGGAATCTCTGACTGTATGGTGTCAGCATTGGGATCCTCTGACTGTATGGACTCTGTATTGGTCATCTCTGACTGTGTGGAGTCTGTATTCGTAATCTCTGACTGTATGGGTCCTGTCTTGGTAATCTCTAACTGTATGGTGTCAGTATTGGTAATCTCTGACTGTTTGGGCTCCGTATTGGTAATCTCTGACTGTATGGACTCTGTATTGGTAATCTCTGACTGTATGGACTCTGTATTGGTAATCTCTGTATGGACGCTGTATTGGTAATCTCTGTATGGGCTCTGTATTGGTAATCTCCGACTGTATGGGCTCTGTATTGGTAATCTCTGTATGGGCTCTGTAATGGTAATCTCTGACTGTACGGACTCTGTATTGGTAATCTCTGTATGTACTCTGTATTGTTCATCTCTGTCTGTATTGGCTCTGATTTGGTAATCTCTGACTGTATGGTCTCTGTACTGGTAATCTCTGTCTGTGTGGACTCTGTATTGGTAATCTCTGACTGTATGGACTCTGTATTGGTAATCTCTGACTGTATAGGTTCTGTATTCATAATCTATGACTGTATGGTGTCTGTATTGGTAATCTCTGACTGTATGGACTCTGTATTGGTAATCTCTGACTGTATGGACTCTGTATTGGTAATCTCTGTATGGACTCTGTATTGGTAATCTCTGTCTGTATGGGCTCTGTATTGGTAATCTCCGACTGAATGGACTCTGTATTGGTAATCTCTGTATGGGCTCTGTAATGGTAATCTCTGACTGTGCGGACTCTGTATTTGTAATCTCTGTATGGACTCTGTGTTGGTAATCACTGATTGTATGGACTCTGTATTGTTAATCCCTGACTGTATGGACTCTGTATTGGTAATCTCTGACTGTATGGACTCTGTATTCGTAATCTCTGACTGTATAGGTTCTGTATTGGTAATCTATGGCTGTATGGTGTCTGTATTTGTCACCTCTGACTGTATGGACTCTGTATTGGTCATCTCTGACTCTATGGTGACTGTATTGGGAATCTCCGACTGTATGGGCTCTGTATTGGTAAACTCTGTATGGACTCTGTATTGGTAATCTCTCTCTGTATGGGCTCTGTATGGGATATTTCTGACTGTATGGTCTCTGTATTGCTAATCTCTGACTGTATGGACTCTGTATTGGTAATCTCTGACTGTATGGACTCTGTATTGGTAATCTCTGACTGTATGGTCTCTGTATTGGTAATCTCTGACTGTATGGACTCTGTATTGGTAATCTCTGACTGTATGGACTCTGTATTGGTAATCTCTGACTGTATGGACTCTGTATTGGTAATCTCCGACTGAATGGACTCTGTATTGGTAATCTCTCTATGGGCTCTGTATTGGTAATCTTTGACTGTATGGTGTCTGTATTGGTAATCTCTGACTGTATGGACTCTGTATTGGTCATCTCTGACTGTATGGGCTCTGTATTAGTAATCTCTGTCTGTGTGGACTCTGTATTGGTAATTTCTGTATGTGTGGGCTCTGTATTGATAATCTCTTACCGTATGGGTTCTGTATTGGTAATCACTGAATGTATGGACTCTGAATTGGTAATCACTGACTCTATGGACTCTGTATTGGTAATCTCTGACTGTACGGACTCTGTATTGGTAATCTCTATATGGACTCTGTATTGGTAATCTCTGACTGTATGGACTCTGTAATGGTAATGTCAGACTGTATGGACTCTGTATTGGTAATCTCTGACTGTATGGACTCTGTCTTGGTAATCTCTGACTGTATGGTCTCTGTTTTGGTTATCTCTGACTGTATAGGTTCTGTATTCGTAATCTATGACTGTATGGTGTCTGTATTGGTAATCTCTGACTGTATGGACTCTGTATTGGTAATCTCTGACTCTATGGTGTCTGTATTGGTAATGTCCGACTGTATGGGCTCTGTATTGGTAATCTCTCACTGTATGGACTCTGTATTGGTTATCTCTGACTGTATGGACTCTGTATTGGTAATTTCTCTATGGGATCTGTATTGGAAATCTCTGACTGTATGGTGTCTGTATTGGTCATCTCTGACTGTATGGAGTCTGTATTCGTAATCTCTGACTGTATGGGTTCTGCATTGGTACCCTGTGTCTGTGTGGGCTCTGTATTAGTAATCTCTGTCGGTGTGGGCTTTGTATTGGTAATGTCTGACTGTATGGGCTCTGTATTGGTAATCTCTGTATGGACTCTGTATTGTTGATCTCTGTCTGTATGGGCTCTGTATTGGTAATCTCTGACTGTATGGTCTCTGCATTGGTACCCTGTGTCTGTGTGGGCTCTGTATTAGTAATCTCTGTCGGTGTGGGCTTTGTATTGGTAATGTCTGACTGTATGGGCTCTGTATTGGTAATCTCTGACTGTATGGACTCGGTATTGGTAATCACTGACTGTATGGACTCTGTATTGGAAATCTCTGACTGTATGGGTTCTGTATTGTTAATCTCTGACTGTATGGTGTCTGTATTGGTCAACTCTGACTGTACGGTGTCTGTATTGGTAATCTCTGGGCTCTGTATTTGTAATCTCTGACTGTATCGACTCTGTATTGGTACCTCTGACTGTATGGACTCTGTATTGGTAATCTCTGACTGTATGGACTCTGTACTGGTAATCTCTGTCTGTGTGGACTCTGTATTGGTAATTTCTCTATGTGTGGGCTCTGTATTGGTAATCTCTGACTGTATGGTCTCTGCATTGGTACCCTGTGTCTGTGTGGGCTCTGTATTAGTAATCTCTGTCGGTGTGGGCTTTGTATTGGTAATGTCTGACTGTATGGGCTCTGTATTGGTAATCTCTGACTGTATGGACTCGGTATTGGTAATCACTGACTGTATGGACTCTGTATTGGAAATCTCTGACTGTATGGGTTCTGTATTGTTAATCTCTGACTGTATGGTGTCTGTATTGGTAAACTCTGACTGTACGGTGTCTGTATTGGTAATCTCTGGGCTCTGTATTTGTAATCTCTGACTGTATCGACTCTGTATTGGTATCTCTGACTGTATGGACTCTGTATTGGTAATCTCTGACTGTATGGACTCTGTACTGGTAATCTCTGTCTGTGTGGACTCTGTATTGGTAATTTCTCTATGTGTGGGCTCTGTATTGGTAATCTCTGACTGTATGGGCTCTGTATTGGTAATCTCTGAATGTATGGACTCTGAATTGGTAATCACTGACTCTATGGACTCTGTATTGGTAATCTCTGACTGTATGGACTCGGTATTGGTAATCTCTCTCTGGGATCTGTATTGGGAATCTATGACTGTATGGTGTCTGCATTGGCAACCTCTGACTGTCAGGACTCTGTATTGGTAATCTCTGACTGTATGGACTCTGTATTGGTAATCTCTGACTCTATGGACTCTGTAATGGTAATCTCTGACTGTATGGACTCTGTATTCGTAATCTCTGACTGTATAGGTTCTGTATTGGTAATCTATGGCTGTATGGTGTCTGTATTGGTCACCTCTGACTGTATGGACTCTGTATTGGTCATCTCTGACTCTATGGTGACTGTATTGGGAATCTCCGACTGTATGGGCTCTGTATTGGTAAACTCTGTATGGACTCTGTATTGGTAATCTCTCTCTGTATGGGCTCTGTATGGGATATTTCTGACTGTATGGTCTCTGTATTGCTAATCTCTGACTGTATGGACTCTGTATTGGTAATCTCTGACTGTATGGACTCTGCATTGGTAATCTCTGACTGTCTGGACTCTGTATTGGTAATCTCTGACTGTATGGACTCTGTATTGGTAATCTCTGACTGTACGGACTCTGTATTGGTAATCTCTATATGGACTCTGTATTGGTAATCTCTGACTGTATGGACTCTGTCATGGTAATGTCAGACTGTATGGACTCTGTATTGGTAATCTCTGACTGTATGGACTCTGTATTGGTAATCTCTGACTGTATAGGTTCTGTATTGGTAATCTATGGCTGTATGGTGTCTGTATTGGTAATCTCTGACTGTATGGACTCTGTATTGGTAATCTGTGACTCAATGGTGACTGCATTGGTAATCTCCAACTGTATGGGCTCTGCATTGGTAAACTCTGTATGGACTCTGTATTGGTAATCTCTCTCTGTATGGGCTCTGTATGGGTAATCTCTGACTGTATGGTCTCTGTATTGCTTATCTCTGACTGTATGGACTCTGTATTGGTAATCTCTGACTGTATGGACTCTGCATTGGTAATCTCTGACTGTATGTACTCTGTATTGGTAATCTCTGTCTGCATGGACTCTGTATTGGTAATCTCTATATGGACTCTGTATTGGTAATCTCTGACTGTATGGACTCTGTATTGCTTATCTCTGACTGTATGGACTCTGTATTGGTAATCTCTGACTGTATGGACTCTGCATTGGTAATCTCTGACTGTATGGACTCTGTATTGGTAATCTCTGACTGTACGGACTCTGTATTGGTAATCTCTATATGGACTCTGTATTGGTAATCTCTGACTGTATGGACTCCGTAGTGGTAATCTCTGACTGTATGGACTCTGTATTGGTAATCTCTGACAGTATGGACTCTGTATTGGTAATCTCTGTAAGGACTCGGTATTGGTCATCTCTGTATGGGCTCTGTATTGGTAATCTCCGACTGTATGGGCTCTGTATTAGTAATCTCTGTATGGGCTCTGTATTGGTAATCTCTGACTGTACGGACTCTGTATTGGTAATCTCTGTATGGGCTCTGTATTTGTAATCTCTGACTGTATTGACTCTGTGTAGGTCATCTCTGTATCTGCTCTGTATTGGTAATCTCTGACTGTATGGTCTCTGCATTGGTGACCTCTGTCTGTGTGGGCTCTGTAGTAGTAATCTCTGTCGGTGTGGGCTTTGTATTGGTAAACTCTGACTGTATGGGCTCTGTATTGGTAATCTCGGACTGTATGGACTCTGTATTGGTAATCACTGACTGTATGGACTCTGTATTGGAAATGTCTGACTGTATGGGTTCTGTATTGGTAATCTCTGACTGTATGGTGTCCGTATTGGTAATCTCTGACTGTCTGGACTCTGTATTGGTAATTTCTGACTGCATGGTCTCTGTATTGGTAATCTCTGACTCTATGGACTCTGTACTGGTAACCTCTGTCTGTGTGGACTCAGTATTGGTAATTTCTGTCTGTGTGGGCTCTGTATTGGTAATCTCTGAATGTATGGACTCTGTATTGGTAATCACTGACTCTATGGACTCTGTATTGGTAATCTCTACCTGTATGGACTCTGTTTTGGTAATCTCTGACTGTATGATGTCTGTATTGGTAATGTCAGACTGTATGGACTCTGTATTGGTAATCTCTGACTGTATGGACTCTGTATTGGTAATCTATGACTGTATGGTCTCTCTTTTGGTTATCTCTGACTGTATGGACTCGGTATTGGTAATCTCTCTATGGGATCTGTATTGGGAATCTCTGACTGTATGGTGTCAGCATTGGGATCCTCTGACTGTATGGACTCTGTATTGGTCATCTCTGACTGTGTGGATTCTGTATTCGTAATCTCTGACTGTATGGGTCCTGTCTTGGTAATCTCTAACTGTATGGTGTCAGTGTTTGTAATCTCTGACTGTTTGGGCTCTGTATTGGTAATCTCTGACTGTATGGACTCTGTATTGGTAATCCCTGACTGAATGGACTCTGTATTGGTAATCTCTGTATGGACGCTGTGTTGGTAATCTCTGTATGGGCTCTGTATTGGTAATCTCCGACTGTATGGGCTCTGTATTGGTAATCTCTGTATGGGCTCTGTAATGGTAATCTCTGACTGTACGGACTCTGTATTGGTAATCTCTGACTGAATGGACTCTGTATTGGTAATCTCTGTATGGACGCTGTATTGGTAATCTCTGTATGGGCTCTGTATTGGAAATCTCCGACTGTATGGGCTCTGTATTGGTAATCTCTGTATGGGCTCTGTAATGGTAATCTCTGACTGTACGGACTCTGTATTGGTAATCTCTGTATGGGCTCTGTAATGGTAATCTCTGACTGTACGGACTCTGTATTGTTCATCTCTGTCTGTATCGGCTCTGATTTGGTAATCACTGACTGCATGGTCTCTGTACTGGTAATCTCTGTCTGTGTGGACTCTGTATTAGTAATCTCTGACTTTATGGACTCTGTATTGGTAATCTCGGACTGTATGGACTCACTATTGGTAATCTCTGACTGTATGGACTCTGTATTGGTAATCTCTGACTGTATAGGTTCTGTATTCATAATCTATGACTGTATGGTGTCTGTATTTGTAATCTCTGACTGTATGGACTCTGTATTGGTAATCTCTGACTGTATGGACTCTGTATTGGTAATCTCTGTATGGACTCTGTATTGGTAATCTCTGTCTGTATGGGCTCTGTATTGGTAATCTCCGACTGAATGGACTCTGTATTGGTAATCTCTGTATGGGCTCTGTAATGGTAATCTCTGACTGTGCGGACTCTGTATTGGTAATCTCTGTATGGACTGTGTTGGTAATCACTGATTGTATGGACTCTATTGTTAATCCCTGACTGTATGGTGTCTGTATTGGTAAACTCTGACTGTATGGCTCTGTATTGGCAATCTCTGACTGTATGGTGTCTGTATTGGTAACCTCTGACTGTATGGGCTCTGTATTGGTCATCTCTGACTGTATGGACTCTGTATTGGTCATCTCTGACTGTATGGACTCTGTATTGGTCATCCCTGACTGTATGGGCTCTGTATTGGTAATCTCTGACTGTATGGACTGCGTATTGGTAATCTCAGACTGCACGGACTCCGTATTGGCAATCTCTGACTATACGGACTCTGTATTGGTAATCTCTGACTGTATGGACTATGTATTGGTAATCTCTGACTATACAGACTCTGTATTGGTAATCTCTGACTGTATGGACTCTGTATTGGTAATCTTTGACTGTATGGGCTCTGTATTGGTAATCTCTGACTGTATGGACTGCGTATTGGTAATCTCAGACTGTACGGACTCTGTATTGGTAATCTCTGACTGTATGGACTCTGTATTGGTCATCTCTGACTGTATGGGCTCTGTATTGGTAATCTCTGACTGTATGGACTATGTATTGGTAATCCCTGACTGTATGGACTATGTATTGGTAATCTCTGACTGTACGGACTCTGTATTGGTAATCTCTGACTATACGGACTCTGTATTGGTAATCTCTGACTGTATGGACTATGTATTGGTAATCTCTGACTATACGGACTCTGTATTGGTAGTCTCTGACTGTATGGACTATGTATTGGTAATCCCTGACTGTATGGACTATGTATTGGTAATCTCTGACCGTACGGACTCTGTATTGGTAATCTCTGTCTGTATGGACTATGCATTGGTAATCTATGACTATACTGACTCTGTATTGGTAATCTCTGACTGTACGGACTCTGTATTGGTAGTCTCTGACTGTATGGACTATGTATTGGTAATCCCTGACTGTATGGACTATGTATTGGTAATCTCTGACCGTACGGACTCTGTATTGGTAATCTCTGTCTGTATGGACTATGCATTGGTAATCTATGACTATACTGACTCTGTATTGGTAATCTCTGACTGTACGGACTCTGTATTAGTAATCTCTGTCTGTATGGGCTCTGTATTGGTAATATCTGACTGTATGGACTCTGTATTGGTAATCTCTGACGGTATGGGCTCCGTATTGGTTATCTCTGACTGTACGGACCACTATTCATAATCTCTGACTGTCCGGACTACTATTCATAATCTCTGACTGTACGGACTCTGTATTGGTAATCTCTGACTGTATGGACAATGTATTGGTAATCTCTGACTATATGGACTCTGTGTTGGTAATCTCTGACTGTATTGGCTCTGTATTGGTAATCTCTGACTGTATGGGCTCTGTATTGGTAATCTCTGACTGTATGGACTCTGTATTGGTAATCTCTGACTGTATGGACGCTGTATTGGTAATCTCCGACTGTGTGGACTCTGTATTGGTAATCACTGACTGTATCGATTCAGTATTGGTAATCTGTATGGACTCTGTATTGGTAATCTCTGTCTGTATGGGCTCTGTATTGGTAATCTCTGACTGTATGGACTCTGTATTGGTCATCTCTGTATGGACTCTGTATTGTTAATCTCTGTCTGTATGGGCTCTGTATTGGTCATCCCTCACTGTATGGTCTCTGTATTGGTAATCTCTGACTGTATGGACTCTGTATTGGTAATCTCTGATTTACGGACTCTGTATTGGTAATCTCTGTATGGACTCTGTATTGGTAATCTCTGACTGTATGGGCTCTGCATTGGTTATCTCTGTATGGACCCTGTATTGGTAATCTCTGACTGTATGGACTCTGTATTGGTAATCTCTGTCTGTATGGACTCTGTATCGGTAATCCCAGACTGTACGGACTCTGTATTTGTAATCTCTGACTGTATGGACTCTGTATTGGTAATCTCTGACTGTATGGACTCTGTATTGGTAATCTCTGACTGTACGGACTCTGTATTGGTAATTTCTGACTGTATGGTCTCTGTATTGGTAATCTCTGACTATACGGGCTCTGTATTGGTAATCTCTGACTGTATGGACTCTGTATTGGTAATGTCTGACTGTATGGGTCTGTATTGGTAATCTCTGACTGTATGGACTCTGTATTGGTAATCTCTGAGTGTATGGGCTCTGTATTGGTAATCTCTGACAGTCTGGACTCTGTATTGGTAATCTCTGACCGTATGGACTCTGTATTGGTTATCTCTGACTGTCCGGACTCTGTATTGATAGCACCAAGAGGTTCTTGAAATCACACAACGTTTTTGTCCTCAGCTGCATTCTGTGGGAGTGAATTCCACCCATTCATCACCCTCTGGGTGAAGAAATTTCTCCTCACCTCAGTTCTGAAAGGTTTACCCTTTATCCTCAAACTTTGACCCCTAGTTTTGGACTCCCCCACCATCGGGTACATTCTTTCTGATTCTACCCTGTCTTACCCTGTTAGAATTTTATAAGTTCCTATGTGTTTCTGTGAACTCTGTGTATTGATAATCTCTGTATGGATGCTGGAATCAATAAGAATCCATTTTGTCAGAATATGAACACACTCGTTTCATCTGGTATTATCCGCTTGATGTGTGACGTATGGTTCATTTGCAGGTCTCCTGTGAAGGTCCGAGGATGGTCAACCTTCCATTTCTTGAGGAGACCCTCCTGTGAGTACTGAATGTAAATAAATGAATTTTCTCAGAATCGGTTTTATGCCCTCTGATTGTATTTTTTATTTTGTCAAATTTCTCCTTTTACTCGCAAAGGTGCACCCCGACAGACATATAGTCATGCACACATTCACACACACACACACGCACTCACCCATACCCTCACACTCAGACACACACACACTCAGACACAGAAAATCACTCTCATGTGCACTCACACTCACCCACACATCTGACACACACGCACACACACACACACACAGACATACACCCTCACCCTCACCCTCACACTCGGAAACATGGTGAGTAACTCACCTCCTGGCTCCCCAGAGCCTGTCCAACATCTACAAGGCACAAGTCAGGAGTATGATGAAATACTCCCCACCTTTAATGGGCAGCACAGTGGTTAGCACTGTGCTGCCCATTAAAGGTGCTCCGGTTTCCTCCCACAGTCCAAAAGACGTACTAGTTAGGTGCATTGGCCGTGCTAAATTCTCCCTCTGTACCCGAACAGGCGCCGGAGTGTGGCGACTAGGGGATTTTCACAGTAACTTCACTGCAGTGTTCATGTAAACCTACTTGTGACACTAATAAATAAAAGTGCAGCTCCAACAACACTCAAGAACCTTTACATCATCCAGGGCAAAGCAGCCCGCTTGATTGGCACCACATCTACAAATACTCACTCCTGCCGCCTCCGACGCTCAGTAGCAGCAGTGTGTACTATCTACAAGATGCACTGCAGCAATTCACCAAACACCCTTAGACAGCACCTTCCAAACCCCAGACCACTTCCATCTAGAAGGACAAGGGCAGCAGATACCTGGGAACACCACCACCTGCAAGTTCCCCTCCGAGTCACTCACCATCCTGAATTGGAAATATATCGCCGTCCCTTCGCAATTTTCACAGAATCCCTGCAGTGCAGAAGAAGGCCATTTGGCCCATCGAGTCTGTCCTCACCACAATCCCACACAGGCCCTATTCCTGGAACCCCACGCATTTACCCTGCTAATCCTCCTGACACTTAGAGGCAATTTAGCACGGCCAATCCATCTAACCTGCACATCTTTGGACTGTGGGAGGAAACCGGAGCACCCGGGGGAAACCTACGCAGACACGTGGAGGACGTGCAAACTCCACACAGACAGTGACCCGAGGCTGGGAATCGAACCCAGGTCCCTGACACTGTGAGGCAGCAATGCTACCACTGCGGCGCCGTACCGCCCCTTGGCACGGTGGCATAGTGGTTAGCACTGCTGGGCCAAAATCCTGGAATTCCCTCCCTAACGGCATTGTGGGTCAACCCACAACTTGTGGACTGCGTCTGTATGTGATGTTCATTCTTTGCGGTGAAGGCGACTATATTCATCATCCTGGGTATTTGTTTAAAATTTATTTATTAGTGTCACAAGGAGGCTTACATTAACACTGCAATGAAGTTACTGTGAAAATCCCCTAGTTGTCACAATCCGGCGCCTGTTCGGGATACACTGAGGGAGAATTTACAACGGCCAATGCACCTAACCAGCACGTCTTTTGGACTGTAGGAGGAAACCGGAGCATCCGGAGGAAACACACGCAGACACGGGGAGAACGTGCAGACTCCGCACAGACAGTGACCCAAGCTGGGAATCGAACCCGGGGCTCTGGTGCTGTGAGGCAGCAGTGCTAACCACTGTGACGCCATGCCTGTGCCGGAAGGTTCTGCAGCGAAAAGGTCAGGATACTACAGACAACTGAGTCTCGGATGAACTGCGAGCTCAGGATCTTTTCTCCTTGTGCTTCTGATATGCGCTTCCTTCCGAAGGAGGCTACATTGCTTCTTTATCTGGTGAGGCGGAGCTAGGCAAGCTTCGTGCACTTCATGAATAGATATCTCACACAACTTCAGGTGTACTTCACACACACAGCGATGGATATGAGTGGCCATAGAGCTGGCACTAACATGAGGTCAGAAGCTCGCTTTGGGATCAAATGGGATCAAGGCTGGAAACAGGGTTAATCTCAGACAATGGTGAGAGATTGGAATGTGGATGAGGGAGCGAAAGCAATGGCTTCAGTCTTTGCAATATTTCATTGATGATTCTTATCTGATAATTTAGCAACAGAGAAGGAGCCGAGAGCGGTGGGGGGGGTGAGGTCAATCAGTCAACGTGCAAAAACTAACACTGGGCCTTTAGGTGATGTTGCCGAGGGGCAGCACGTGGATCAGAACCAGTGGGGGAGCCGAGGATGGATCCATGGGAGGGCACCAGAGGTAACGGTGTGGGAGCAGGAGGAGAAGCCATTGCCAATTCTCTGGCTGTGACTAGGCGGCACGGTGGTTAGCACTGCTGCCTCACAGCGCCAGAGCCCTGGGTTCGATTCCCGGCTTGGGTCACTGTCTGTGCAGAGTCTGCACGTTCTCCCCATGTCTGCGTGGGTTTCCTCCGGGTGCTCCGGTTTCCTCCCACAGTCCAAAAGACGTGCTGGTTAGGTGCATTGGCCGTGCTAAATTCTCCCTCAGTGTACCCGAACAGGCGCCGGAGTGTGGCGACTAGGGGATTTTCACAGTAACTTCATTGCAGTGTTAATGTAAGCCTTCTTGTGACGCTAATAAATAAATAATAGATGAAAATGGAACCACCCAGTTGGATAACAGGTGTTGGAGAAAGATGGTTTGGTCAAACAAAGCTAGAAGGACATGAAGGGAAAGCTTCCACACAAATTTGTTCCTCTATTTCTTCCCCACTAGTTGTTGGCCCACAGAATACACCCAATAATGCCGTTCCTTATCTCTATCCAAATAGATTAGAGTCAAAGAACAACAAAGAACAATACAGCACAGGAACAGGCCCTTCGGCCCTTCAAACCCGCACCGCTCCCTGGTCCAAACTAGACCATTCTTTTGTATCTCTGCATTCCCACTCCATTCATGTGGCTATCTAGATAAGTCTTAAATGTTCCCAGTGTGTCTGCCTCCACCACCTTGCCCGGCAGCGCATTCCAGGCTCCCACCACCCTCTGTGTAAAATACGTCCTTCTGATATCCGTGTTAAACCTCCCCCCACCCTTCACCTTGAACCTATGACCCCTCGTGAACGTCACCACCGACCCGGGGAAAAGCTTCCCACCGTTCACCCTATCTATGCCTTTCATAATTTTATACACCTCTATTAAGTCTCCCCTCATCCTCCGTCTTTCCAGTGAGAACAACCCCAGTTTACCCAATCTCTCCTCATAACTAAGCCCTTCTATACCAGGCAACATCCTGGTAAACCTCCTCTGCACTCTCTCTAAAGCCTCCACGTCCTTCTGGTAGTGTGGCGACCAGAACTGGGCGCAGTATTCCAAATGCGGCCGAACCAACGTTCTATACAACTGCAACATCAGACCCCAACTTTTATACTCTATGCCCCGTCCTATAAAGGCAAGCATGCCATATGCCTTATTCACTACCTTCTCCACCTGTGACGTCACCTTCAAGGATCTGTGGACTTGCACACCCAGGTCCCTCTGCGTATCTACACCCTTTATGGTTCTGCCATTTATCGTATAGCTCCCCCCTACGTTAGTTCTACCAAAATGCATCACTTCGCATTTATCTGGATTGAACTCCATCTGCCATTTCTTTGCCCAAATTTTCAGCCTATCTATATCCTTCTGTAGCCTCTGACAATGTTCCTCACTATCTGCAAATCCAGCCATTTTCGTGTCGTCTGCAAAGTTACTGATCAGCCCAGTTACACCTTCTTCCAGATCGTTTATATAAATCACAAACAGCAGAGGTCCCAATACAGAGCCCTGCGGAACACCACTAGTCACAGGCATCCAGCCGGAAAAAGACCCTTCCACTACCACCCTCTGTCTTCTGTGACCAAGCCAGTTCTCCACCCATCTAGCCACCTCCCCCTTTATCCCATGAGATCCAACCTTTTGCACCGACCTACCATGAGGGACTTTGTCAAACGCTTTACTAAAGTCCATATAGACGACATCCACGGCCCTTCCCTCGTCAACCATTCTAGTCACTTCTTCAAAAAACTCCACCAGGTTAGTGAGGCATGACCTCCCTCTCACAAAACCATGCTGACTATCGTTAATGAGTTTATTCCTTTCTAAATGCGCATACATCCTATCTCTAAGAATCCCCTCCAACAACTTCCCTACCACGGACGTCAAGCTCACCGGCCTATAATTTCCCGGGTTAGCCTTCCTACCCTTCTTAAATAACGGGACCACATTAGCTATCCTCCAATCCTCTGGGACCTCACCTGACGGGTGTTTTATACAGCTCCATCATAACCTCCCTGCTCTTATATTCTGTGCCTTGGCTAATAAAGGCAACTATCACGTATTCCTTCTTAATCTAATCTAGCCCTGCTACCTTCAGGGATCTTTGGACATGCACCCCAAGGTCCCTCTGGTCCTCTGCACTTCTGAGAATCCTGCCGTGCATTGTGTATTCCCTGTCCTTGTTAGTCCTCCCAAAATGTATCATCTCACACTTTTCAGGGTTAAATTCCATTTGCTGCTGTTTGCCTATCTGACCAGCCCGTCTATATCGTCCTGTAATCTCAGGCTTTCCTCCTCACTGTTTACCAAAACACCAATTCCCATGCCATCTGTGACCCTAATGATCACACCCCCCAAATTCACATCTAGATCATTAATGTACACTACGAACAGCAAGAGACCCAGCACCGATCCCTGTCCTTGACTCTAGGATTTCCTTTCTCACCAACACTGCCACCCCTTTTCCTTTCTCTCCTTTCCTATCTTTCCCGGACACCTTTACCAGGAATATTTAGTACCCTGCTTCAGTCCTGTGCTTTTCTGAGCCAGGTTTCCATCATTGTTCAGTTCTGGTCGCCTCATTACAGAAAAGATGTGGAAGCCATAGAAAGGGTGCAGAGGAGATTTACGAGGATGTTGCCTGGATTGGGTGGCATGCCTTATGAGGATAGGTTGAGAGAGCTTGGTCTTTTCTCCTTGGAGAGGCGAAGGATGAGAGGTGACCTGATAGAGGTGTATAAGATGTTGATGGGTATAGATAGAGTGGATTCTCAGAGGCCTCTACCCAGGGCTGAAATGGTTGCCACAAGAGGTCACAGGTTTAGAGTGCTGGGGAGTAGGTACAGAGGAGATGTTAGGGGTAAGTTTTTCACTCAGAGGGTGGTGGGTGCGTGGAATCGGCTGCCGGTAGTGGTGGTGGAGGCGGATTCGATAGGGTCTTTTAAGAGACTTTTAGATAAGTTCATGGAAGTTAGTTAGAGGGTTATAGGTAAGACTAGTAGATAGGGACATGTTCGGTCCAACTTGTGGGCCGAAGGGCCTGTTTGTGCTGTAGCTTTTCTATGTTCTATGTTCTATTGCCATAATAATTCATCGCGACTACCTGCATCTGCAGTTGGCCAACATTATTAACCACACTCTGCACACTACTCTAGTGCTATTGGTGTCTATCAATGCACTGTGTACCCTGTTTTTTAAAAATAATAAAGCAGGGTAGCTCAGTGGTTAGCACTGCTGCCTCACGGCGCCAGGGACCGGGGTTCGATTCCCGGCTTGGGCCACTGGCTGTGTGGAGTCTGCACGTTCTCCCCGTGTCTGCGTGGGTTTCCTCCGGGTGCTCCGGTTTCCTCCCAGCCTGAAAGATGCGCGGGTGAGGTTGATTGGCCATGTTAAATTGACCCTTCTGGTTGCGCTCGCCCTAAAACGGGAAAATCCCGCCCAAGGTCAGCAGTCCATGCCCGGCCCACTATGATTCCCATGCTGGGCGGGATGGGAAAATTCCCCCCATAATGTCAGGGGGGTTTACAGGGTAAATGCGTGGGGTTATGGGCCTGTTGCTGGTGCAGGCTCGATGGGCCGAATGGCCTCCTTCTGCACTGTAGGGATTCCCCTCCTGGTTGCCTGCTAAGTTAATTTAAACCCTCTCCAATGGCACAAGCAAACTGTCCTGCAAGGAAGTTGGTCCTAGTTCTGTTCAGATGCAACCTATCAGGGCTGTTGCAGGCCTTTTTGGGAAACCTCGTTGATGGCCTGATTTGTACACTTTAACACTGAAAGGGACAGGAATCTGGGGATTATGCACAGTACGATGGTGCAACCTGGCCACTCTATATGGATAAATCCTGATCCATTCTGCACTGGAGGCGAGTTTATAATTCATGAGTTCCATTCGGATCAAGGTGGAGAAACACTGGCCGGCAGAGGTAAGGCCAGCCGGTTTTCCTTCTCTAAAGGACACCAGCGAACCAGGTGGGGTTTTACAACATTCCAGTCGCTTTTATTCTGGATGAATTCAATTAATTAAATTCAAATTTCCTCAGTGGATGTGTTGGGAGTTGAACTCATGCCTCTTGGTTATTAACCCAGTTACATAAACGCTAGACTAGTGTGCACCTGGGCCTGTGCTTCTCAGGAGCCGGGGAAAATGTTTGCACTTTCTACCCTTAGCTCCTGGTTGTTTCAGTAGTTGAATGTTGTTGGGACTGCTGTTGGCAGAGCAGGTGCCTCTGGTACTGGCATGGGTGTGCCACTCTGATTTGGGCCAAGCAGTCACTGGCAGATTGGAACTCCATCAGTTTCTGGCCCAGAGCTTTTTGCAGCAAAGGAGATGACCTTGTTGCCCAGAATGCCTTATTCAGCTCTCGGAATGGGCCAACCTCTTAGCTTCACTCCCCCTCGGCTGACAAACCTTTTCATAATGAGGTGAGTAACTCACTGGACTTGTGTACTGAATCTCCCACATGTACTGTGCTCTCATCATCTGCGGTCAGAACAACCATTAGCAGCATAAACCTATTGGATTAAACACAGGCTGCGCGGGAGAATATTCTGGCAGCGTGTCCAGGGATCCCACTCTAATCGCCTGTTAACTAGCAATAACGGCAGGAGCCTGTACTGGACATGTTACTCTCGTGTGTCTCAGCAGGAGCACCTGCTGGGATTCCTTACTCCAATAACTCGCCTCTCATTGCTTCCCTCATCACCACCTGCCCGGATCACACTGTATCTCTCAACGCAACCAACCCACTCCCCGTATAAATCGGAATATCGAGTATAAAAGTTGGAGTGTTATGGTAAGGTTATATACGGCATTGGTGAGGCCGAATTTGGAGTATTGTGTACAGTTTTGGTCACCTAGTTACAGGAAGGATGTAAATAAGGTTGAAAGAGTGCAGAGAAGGTTCACAAGGATGTTGCCGGGACTTGAGAAGCTGAGTTACAGAGAGAGATTGAATAGGTTAGGACTTTATTCCCTGGAGCGTAGAAGATTGAGGGGAGATTTGATAGAGGTGTATAAGATTTTGATGGGTATAGATCGAGTGAATGCAAGCAGGCTTTTTCCGCTGAGGCTAGGTGAGAAAAAAACCAGAGGGCATGGGTTAAGGGTGAAAGGAGAAAAGTTTAAAGGGAATATTAGGGGGGGCTTCTTCACGCAGAGAGTGGTGGGAGTGTGGAATGAGCTGCCGGATAAAGTGGTAAATGCAGGATCACTTTTAACATTTAAGAAAAGCTTGGACGGGTTCATGGATGAGAGGGGTGTGGAGGGATATGGTCCAAGTGCAGGTCAGTGGGACTAGGCATAAAATGGTTCGGCACAGACAAGAAGGGCCAAAAGGCCTGTTTCTGAGCTGTAATTTTCTATGGTTCGATGGTATCCCTGAGAATCACCAACCCACTCCCCGTATCCCTGAGAATCACCAACCCACTCCCCGTATCCCTGAGAATCACCAACCCACTCCCCGTATCCCTGAGAATCACCAACCCACTCCCCGTATCCCTGAGAATCACCAACCCACTCCCCATATCCCTGAGAGTCACCAACCCACTCCCCGTATCCCTGAGAATCACCAACCCACTCCCCATATCCCTGAGAATCACCAACCCACTCCCCGTATCCCTGGAAAACACCAACCCACTCCCCATATCCCTGAGAATCACCAACCCACTCCCCGTATCCCTGAGAATCACCAACCCACTCCCCGTATCCCTGGAAAACACCAACCCACTCCCCGTATCCCTGAGAATCACCAACCCACTCCCCGTATCCCTGGAAAACACCAACCCACTCCCCATATCCCTGAGAATCACCATCCCACTCCCCATATCCCTGGAAAACACCAACCCACTCCCAGTATCCCTGAGAATCACCAACCCACTCCCCGTATCCCTGAGAATCACCAACCCACTCCCCGTATCCCTGAGAATCACCAACCCACTCCCCATATCCCTGAGAATCACCAACCCACTCCCCATATCCCTGAGAATCACCAACCCACTCCCCGTATCCCTGAGAATCACCAACCCACTCCCCGTATCCCTGAGAATCACCAACCCACTCCCCGTATCCCTCAATGCCATTGACACACCTTCTTCCCAAATTCTTCAGCCCCACTGACCCTGCTTCTGCCAATAATCAGAAGTCCCATCTGCCATTTTCCTCATATCCCTCAACCCCAACTTGTCCCCATCTTACCACCCACCTTCTCAGCAAACCTCAGCAAATAAGAAGCTGTGTTATCTGGGATGATATCAGGGAGAGTTGCTTCACCTTATTAAAGGCAGGGAAAAGTGGAGAGGCAGGATGTCCACTGGAAATGTCAAAACTTCAATGGGACTATGTTAGGTAAGCGTCTGGAGAGGTACAGAACCCCAGCAAGAAATTAGGATTAAGATGCAGATCAGCCATGATAGCGGCGCGGGTTGAGGGGCTGAATGGCCTCCTCCTCTTGTGATGTCTCCTCAAGTCCACCCACTCACCGTGAGGCTTTTGTTAGGTTACCAAGCAGTGTTATTTTGGGAATGACCTGTATGGGGGGAATCTTCCCGTCCCGCCTGCCACAGGAATCGTAGCGGGCGGTGGGGCAGACCATGCAAAGGTCCGTTGACTTCTGGCAGGATTTTCCGGTTTTGGGGCGAGCGCGGCTGGGAAATCCCGCCTGAGGTTAACGGAAATTTCCGTTGCCGGACCCTCACCCCCTCCGATTCGGTAGAGGGGGAGGTGTAAGATGTTGTACCTGTTAATTCTCAGATACTTTCAACCAGTTTACTTACTCTAAGGTTTTACCCCGGTGCCCTTATTTGCAAGGTGGACAAAGGACAAACACAAGTAAAGGTTCAACAAGTTTATTAATAATAACACTATTAACCCTTAAATTACCCACATAAAACAAGAGGATACCCCAGATTCAAGTATACTACCCGTAAAGATGGCTTGGTTAAACTGCAGGCCCGATTCTCTGAGTCCCTCTGGTCTGTCGTCATGAAGGTGAGTCTCGATGGCCGCTTCTTCCTTCCTTCCTTCTCTGGTCAGTCTTCCGAATGGTCACAGCCGCCTCCCCTGTCGAGTCTTCGCTGCTTGTGCCTCTGAGTGTGTCCCTTTATCCCCAGCCTGCTTGCCTTTCCAGAAACTTCTCTGGCTTCCAGCCAATGAGGTCCCAGGAGGGGGTTCCAATACCCAGTGTGTTTCTTGATGTCTGCCTGACAGGACACCAGGGTCCGCCCCCCAGGTGTCCATCTCCATGTTGTTGAACTTGTTATCAGATAAGGTTTCTACAGGATCTCTTGGTGACAGAAAGTCTGGCCCGATCTGGGCTTCTAACAATAGACTGATGCATTTCAATGAGGTGCCATGATCTCCTGCTAAGTCTCAAGTAGAGTGTAACGACCTTTGATGGGTGGTTGATGGGTCAGGCCCAGACACATTTGTGTATTGTACAATTGGCCTGCCTGAGGTGTGACTGTGTTTGATTTCAAAATGCTCAATTCTTTAATTTAGGATATCCAATTTTATCAGTCTTAAAACTAGGCCCTGTTTATATCACCACAAAGAGTTTTGGCTTATGCGCCTGGAGGATTAAATTCTGAGGAGATTTTCTGATTTGCAGATTCGAAAGGAGCTACTGCACCAGGAGGTAGAAAGCGTTGCGCGACTCAAAGAGAATTCTCACAACGATTCAGTGCCCGACTGAAGCCAACGTGGAGTCTGTGCCTCAGAGTGGAGTGACCGAGGTAATGTCGAGAGTACCATCTCTCTCAGACTCCTGATGTTAAACACAGCTCATATCCCAGGCAATGGATGTTAAATCACCCACTTTGCTGCTTCTGATACACTGGCAATTGGACACATCCACATTCAACTCGGAAACCAGATGATTCGATGCTTCATCTGTGCAGCAATGTCTGCACTGACAGAGAATAACTTTATTAGCAACACACAGAGGTCATGAGGCTTCAGCAACCTCACGATGGTGGGTGCGAGGGAGATAGAGGAATGAGGGAGATAGGGGGTGAGGGAGATAGAGGAATGAGGGAGATAGGGGGTGAGGGAGATAGAGGAGTGAGGGAGATAGGGGGGTGAGGAAGATAGGGGGATGAGGGAGATAGGGGAGTGGGGGAGATAGGGGAGTGAGGGTGATGGAGGAGTGAGGAAGTTAGGGGAGTGAGGGAGATAGGAGAGTGAGGGAGATAGCGGAGTTAGGAAGTTGGGGAAGTGAGGGAGATGGGGGAGTGAGGGAAATGGGGGAGTGAGGGAGATAAGAGGATGAGGGAGATAGGGGGAGTGAGGGAGATGGGGGAGTGAGGGAGATAGGGGAGTGAGGGAGATAGGGGAGTGAGGGAGATAGGGGAGTGAGGAAGATAGGGGGATGAGGGAGATGGGGGAGTGAGGGAGATGGGGGAGTGAGGGAGATACGGGAGTGAGGGAGATACGGGAGTGAGGGAGATACGGGAGTGAGGGAGATACGGGAGTGAGGGAGATACGGGAGTGAGGGAGATACGGGAGTGAGGGAGATAGGAGAGTTAGGGAGATACGGGAGTGAGGGAGATAGGAGAGTGAGGGAGATAGAGGAGATAGGAAGTTGGGGAGGTGAGGGAGATGGGGGAGTGAGGGAGATGGGGGAGTGAGGGAGATCGGGGAGTGAGGGAGATAGGGGAGTGAGGAAGATAGGGGGATGAGGGAGATGGGGGAGTGAGGGAGATGGGGGAGTGAGGGAGAAAGGAGAGTGAGGGAGAAAGGAGAGTGAGGGAGATAGGAGAGTGAGGGAGATAGGAGAGTGAGGGAGATAGGAGAGTGAGGGAGATCGGGGAGTGAGGGAGATAGGGGAGTGAGGGAGATGATGGGACATAACTGACAGGGAATATGTTGTCCAGCCCTC
Source organism: Mustelus asterias (assembly GCF_964213995.1). Taxonomy (NCBI): domain Eukaryota; kingdom Metazoa; phylum Chordata; class Chondrichthyes; order Carcharhiniformes; family Triakidae; genus Mustelus; species Mustelus asterias. The sequence goes on along the minus strand of NC_135824.1, from coordinate 46,162,759 downwards.
GCTGCCGTGGAGAAGGTGGAAGAGTCGTAATGTGTGAGGTGAAGGTATTTCCACGGTGCTGTTAGTTTGGGAGTTGTGGGAGTGTGATCCAGCGATGCGAAAGGAAGGGGGATATATTTGCCTGTTGGGTTGACCTGGAGGCTGTTGGTATCTCCATCGGCCCACTGGACCCCATCGCAAGAGAACTTTAATGTTCTTGCGTGTTTTTCAGAATTCCTTTATCCTTTTGATGATCTGTCTTTCCCGACTCTGCCTCTGATCCTGACCCTCTCATTTATAATATTTCATCCCTGAATAATCCAACCCATTCCCCTCCCAGAGAGGATCAGTGCCATTCATCGCAACCAGTCAGAGCCTACACCTATCCTTCCAAGATATTGAGGGAGAGAATGACACACGGGTCGGCAGTTACTGATAGATACATCTAGGTTTGACCAGGAGCCACAAGGAGGGGGGCATCGCACGTGCCCACATCTAATCTGTGTCTCCTTCCCCTCATCAGGAGGTCAAGATGTCAGAGATGGTGGAATTAATTATGGAGACGACAGCAGAGGTCGGGGCGACAGGATTTCGTGTGGCTGGTGGAGGGAAGGAAGGAATCTTTGTCAAGGAGGTTCTGAAGGAGTCAAGGGCTGCAAGAGCCCTGAATCTGAAGGAAGGTAAGCTGTGTTTTAGACCGGGTCAGGGCAGGGTAGGCACATCCAGATTGTAACTGTGCACAAGACATTGGGTAAATAAATGCCTTCGACTTTCGCAAGCTTGACAAATGGGGGCACCACCTGAGATGCTGGGTCACACACTGTCCTTTCACACTCTGGGACACTGGGTCACACACTGTCCTTTCACACTCTGGGACACTGAGTCACACACTGTCCTTTCACACTCTGGGACACTGGGTCACACACTGTCCTTTCACACTCTGGGACACTGGGTCACACACTGTCCTTTCACACTCTGGGACACTGGGTCACACAGCGTCCATTCACACTCTGGAACACTGGGTCACACACTGTCATTTTACCCTCTGGGATAGTGGGATTGTCCCTCCTCCCCGATGCCTAACAGTGGAAAGCCAGCATGTTTTCCCTCCTCTCTCACTGACGGTTGTTTGTGGATGTGTCTGCAGGGGACCAGCTCCTCAGTGCTAAGGTCTACTTTGACAATGCCAAGTATGAGGATGTGATGAAGATTCTTCAGAGCGCAGAGCCGTACAAAGTTGCCTTCTGCCTGAAGCGGACCGTGCCCAGTGCTGATGTGGCTATTTCAGCAGAGACTGGGAGCCTTGAACTGAAAGGGCCAGAAGCCAAAAAGACTAAACTGGTAAGATCATCAAACAAAAGTCCTGGATTATTCTGGAATCTTCTTCACCAAGTGGCAACTTTCTATAAACAAGGCAGGTGAATTTTTACTTTTACAGTGGCACAGAAAACAGGAAGCAGCAAACCCATCGCTTGCTTTGTACACGACCTGGTTTCCATTTCAATGGTTAATTATTCTCGTGAAAAGGGCAGTCACATACCCCTCAGCAACCTCTCCCCATGGGACGGCTGTGAAATGGGCAGTCCGATATGGGTGGCACAGTGGGTTAGCACTGCCGCCTCACAGCGCCAGGGACTGGGGTTCGATTCCCGGCTTGGGTGACTGTCCGTGTGGGGTTTGCACATTCTCCCCATGTCTGCGTGGGTTTCCTCCGGGTGCTCCGGTTTCCTCCCACACTCCAAAGTGCGGGTTCGGTTGATTGGCCATGCTAAATTGCTCCTTAGTGTCAGGGGGATTAGCAGGGTAAATACCTGGGGTTACGGGGATAGGACCTGGATGGGATTGTTGTCGGTGCAGGCTCGATGGGCTGAATGGCCTTCTTCTGCACTGTAGGGATTCTATGATTCTTTGAGTCTAAAACTGGAAGCAACAAATCCATTCTAGTCTGGATGACCCTGCGTCAGAATCATCCTCTGATGAAGGTTCATCCAGACTCGGAACGTTGGCTCTATTCTCTCTCCACAGATGCTGCCAGACCCGCTGAGATTTTCCAGCATTTTCTGTTTTGTAACTATATTTCAGCCTGTCCAGTGTTGATTAAGACCAAAATTGATAAGATCGTTAATCTTGAATTTGAATGAGTAAAACTTGCGATTGTACAAATCGAAGACAGCCAGCGATTGTTTATTAATCTACTTTCGAAGATTGACTATAGTGAGGGCTAGGAATGGAAGTGAGCTAGTCAGCTCCTTGCGAGGGGCTGAATGGCCTCCTCCTGTGCCAAGTCCCTTCTTCCAGTAGGGAATATGCTGGGTGTAGACCACATTGGATGTTGTTCAGGAACAGCTAAACTGGGGAGGCGATGGCCTAGTGGTATTATCGCTAGACTATTGATCCAGAAACTCAACTAATGTTCTGGGGACCCAGGTTCGAAACCCGCCATGGAAGATGGTGGAATTTGAATTCAATAAATTAAGAATTGTACTGATGACCGTGAAACCATTGTCAATTGTCAGAAAAACCCATCTGGTTCACTAATGTCATTGAGGGAAAGAAATCTGCTGTCCTTACCCGGTCTGGCCTACATGGAGGGCAGCACAGTGGCACAGGGGTTAGCTGCCTCACAGCGTCAGGAACCTGGGTTCAATTCCCGGCTTGGGTCACTATGTGTGTGCAGACTTTGCACATTCTCCCCGCCTCTGCGTGAGTTTCCTCCGGGTGCTCCTGTTTCCTCCCACAGTCCAAAGATGTGTGGGTTAGGTGGACTGGCTATGCTAAATTGCCCCTTAGTGTCAGGGGGACTAGCTAGGGTAAATGCACGGGGTTACAGTGATAGGGCCTGGGTGGGATTGTGATTGGTGCAGGCTCGATGGGCCGAATGGCCTCCTTCTGCACTGTAGGATTCTATGATTCTAGATGACTCCAGAGTCACAGCAATGTGGTTGACTCTCAACTGCCCTCTGAAATGGCTGAGTGGGATACTCAGTTCAAGAGCAATAAATGCTGGCCCAGCCAGCGACACCCATGTCCCACAAATTAATTTTAAAAATGATTTTGAATTGACAGGCCGTAGTTAAGGAGAGCAAGGACTAATGTCTGTGTCTTTTGTTTAGAGTGTCAAGAGCATCTCGCCCATCAAGAAAACCAAGAAGCTAATGAAGGGGAAGGTCCTCAGCAGGGATGAGGCGGATGTGGAGCTGGATGTGCCGGTAGACGTGGAGTTTGCCTTTCCCAAATTCTCCACCTTTAAGAAGCTGACCATCACTTCCCCCAAGGACGCAGCGGCTTTGAAAGGTGAGGGCAGGTTCACGCACCCGGAGGTGGAAGCTGAACTCTCGTTGGGAGAGGGACACGTGAAAGACAAGAAGAAGAAGCTCAAGTTCCCGGGGCTGCGGGGGTGGGAGTCGGGGAAGGCCAAGGTGGACGTTGGGCTGAAACCCCCTGAGCCAAAAGGCACCGTCTCGGTGAGGCCGCCACAGCTCACAGCTAAAGACAGCAAAGGAGCCGGAGTGAAAGCCGACGCCAAGGTGCCGACTCTCGATTGGCTGCCTAAAGCTAAGAAGGAGAAAGTAGATGTCCCCATTTCTAAAGCTAAAACTGAACTCGCGGTGTCCGGCGGAGCTGAAGGAGAGGCAGCTGAAGGCAAATTGGTTCTTGGCATCCCAGCGAAAGCCCCGAAGGTTGAAATAGACATCGGCTTACCAAAAGCTGAACTCGACGTCAAAGGCCCGTCAGTGGAAGGTGACCTGAGTGCGAAAGGACCTGCCTTCAAGCTGAAGATGCCATCGTTTGCCCTAAAAGATGGCGAGGCAGCCGAGATAACAGGCCCAAAGGTCAAAGTGGAAAGTCAAGAAGCTGTGGGTGAGGTGGAGGGCCCAGAGGGCAAACTGAAAATGCCCCAAATATCGATGCCCAGCATTGACATCTCTGTACCAAAAATGAAACAAAGTGAAGAAGTCGATGTGGCTCCACGAGGTGTCGAAATTGCCATCGGTAGTTATAGGACAGAAGGCTTGGAAGGAAAAGTTAAAGAACTTGCCCAGAAAATCACAACAATTGATATTTCCGCCCCCAAGGTCAAGGTGCTGGATTTTGATATCAGTCTCCCAAAGGGTAAGGCTGACGTTTCAGGCGCGGGACTTGATGGCAAGGCCCCCGACATTCGAGCTGCGAAGGTTGAGGGAGAAATCCAAAAATCCAAGGGCAGCATTGAAGGACCTGAGCTCAAACTGAAGATGCCAAAAGTGTCCCTCCCAGAGTTCAGCATCTCCACCAAGGGCAAAGAAGGCCAGGAAATGGAAGACGAAGGTCCAGATGCCAAAGGCTCAATGTTGAAGATGCCAAAATTTGAGGTCTCTCTACCCAAAATGAAACTAGGTGAGGCTGAGCCTGTTGGCTCCCCACCAAAGACTGAAGCCCGAGTACAGGTCTCCAAAGCCAAAATGGATATCAAGGGCCCCCAACTGGAAGGACCTGAAGCAAAGATTAAACTGCCCTCGGTGAAAATGCCAACCATTGATATTACAGCGCCCAAGGTAACAATTCCAGATGTTCAGCTTCCTGCTCGGAAAGTAGAGGTTTCTTCCCCAGGGGTTGACCTGAAAACTTCAAAGGTCAGCATTGGCGCGCCAAGGGCTGATGGTCAAAGACCTGACGTGAGTTCCGAGGGATTCGATCTGCAGCTGAAGATGCCCAAAGTGTCACTGCCAATGTTTGACATCTCAGCAAGCAGCAAGGAGGCTGAGGCAAAGGTAGATGCAAAACTGGAGGCAGATGGCGAAGATGCCAAGTTCAAAGGGATGAAGATCCCCAAATTTGAAGTGTCTCTACCCAAAATCAAACACGCGGAAGACAAGGCAGAGCTTGCTGCTGAAGCCGATGTGAGTGGCCCTGGCCTCGGCATCATGGGAAAACTGCCATCCGTCAAAATGCCAACAATTGACATCTCGGCGCCCGAGATAAAGATCCCTGATGTCCACCTTTCAACGGGTAAGGCAGAGGTCCCAGCACCGGCTGTCGAAGGCGGCTTCAAGATTCCCAAAGTCAGCATCGGATCGCCAAAGCTTGGCAGCCAACCTTCCGAAGTGAGTCCAGAGGCACTCACTCTGCAGCTAAAGATGCCCAAAGTGTCACTGCCAACGTTTGGTACGTCAGCCAGCGGCAAGGAGGCGGCAGGGGATGTACGCGGCCGTGAGGTGGATATTAAGGGAAAACTGCCATCAGTTAAAATGCCAACGCTTGACATCTCAGCGCCTGAGATAAAACTACCAGAGATGGATATTAATGTCTGCCTTCCCAAAGAGAAAGCAGAAGTTGGCGACATTGCTGTCAAAGGGGAGGGTCTTCGTGCCAGTGTTAAATCACCAAAGATTAGTGGAGAGGATCAGAGGGCTGGAGTTACCCTGACAGGCCCCGATGTCACCTTCCAAATGCCAAAGGTATCACTTCCAAAGTTTGATATCTCAATGAAGAGCAAAGAGGCTGGAGCAGACGTTGATGTGAAAGCAGGGAAAAGACTGGAAGCTGAGGACATGGATGGGAAAGCAAAGCTTAAAATGCCCCAATTTGAAGTAGCTCTTCCAAAGCTGAAAGCGGGCGCAGTGGATGTGTCCGGCCCAACGATTAAGGCTGACATCAAAACCGGTAAACGGGACGCAAAGGTCTCAAAGGGGAAGGCCGAAGTGGAAGAGGACGAGAGCTCAAAGCTGAAACTGAAAATGCCTTCGATGAAAATGCCCACAATTGATATTCCTGCCCTTCAGACTGAGTTCCTGGACATCGATATCAGCCTTCCTTCGATTAAATCGACTTCCGCCGCTGAAGGTGATGCCAAGATTGAGAGAGGTGGCCATCCAGCAGGGGTTAGCTTCGAAGGGCCTGATGCCAAGGTCAAAATGCCCAAACTCTCACTGCCAAAATTTGGCTCAAAGAGTAAGGAGTCAGACGGCAGTGGGTCAAAGGTTGACGGAAAGACGCCCTCTCCAGCAGCAAAGGGCAAAGTTCAAGGGAAGGCCCTCGACGTCAATATCAAAGGACCATCTGTCGATGCAGATGTTGATGATCCAAAACTGAAAGGGAAAGAAGGCAAGCTCAAGATGCCCAAGTTCAAAATGCCGACATTTGGAACCTCCAAGAAATACGAGGAAGGCACTGACATCTCTATGCCTGGCCCTGACGTTGATAAACACACTCCGAAAGGCAAGGTCGAAGTTAAAGGGCCAGAACTTAAAGCAGAGAGTCCCGAGGGAAAAGGAAAATCGACCTTTATGAAATCCACCAAATTTGGGATTTCAGCATTTAAAAGCAAATCTCTCGAAGCCGAAGTGAGTCTTCCTTCAGACACCCGTCTAGCAAAGGGCAAAACGGAGGGTAAGGACCCTGGTGCCAGTATGAAAAAGATGGACATCAGCACCAAGGCCGATCTGACCACTGAAGGACCTGACATCCAACTCAAGATGCCTTCTTTTACAATGCCCACCATTGGGATATTCGGACCAAAAGTCGAAGCAGACCTGGACGTAGAGGCCAAAACCAAATCTGGAACGTTAGATGCTGAAGGTTCCGGCAGCAAGTTGAAAATGCCAAGTGTACAGATGCCTTCGATTGAAATTTCGGTGCCTCAGGTAAAGCCGGCAGACACCGAGGGGTTGTTGCGAAGGCCGGAAGTCGATGTCTCAGAAGTCGAACTGAAAAGCTACGGGGGAGAATTAAAGATTCCGAAAGTGAAGGGGAAAACGGGAGTGCCCGACCCGGAGGAGAAACAGAAATTCCCCTCGGTGAAAATGCCGTCAGTCGACATTTCGGTGCCCAAAGTGAAGGCTCCAGATGTTGACCTCAGTTTCTCCATTCCCAAGGTCGACACCTCCGTACAAAGGGCTGAAGGCAAGGCTTTGTTAAGCTCTGAACCCCAAGACCTGGAACTCAAGCTGAAGATGCCCAGGTTTGGCTTGCTGGGGTCAAAGGAAAAGGAGGCGGGCGCTGACGTTTCAGCATCTGTGGAGGATACAGAAGGCAAAGGGATGATGTTCAAAGGAAAAATGCCTAAAGTGGACATTTCTCTACCCAAAGTTAAACAGTCTGATGTTGACGTCGAGATGGATGCCTCTCTACTTGAGGCCGAGGGACCAGATACGGAAGGAAAATTTAAACTGCCTGCATTTTCTCTGCCAAAGTTCTCACCACCAAAGATCGTGGCTCCGGATATCAGCCTTGATATCACTTTGTCCAAAGACAGGAAGTTGGCTCGTGAGGCACCAGACTCCAAAGTGGAGCCTCACCCTGCAGGAGGCGAATTCAAAATAAAGATGCCTCAGGTTTCTTTGCCCGGTTTCGGCACTTCCACAGCCGAGGCAAAGGACATTGAGCTGGACGCCGGCCTCCCAACGGACAAATCGAAGGCAAAGTCAAAAGCAGAGATTAAAGGCCCTCAGGTGGAGCTGGAAAGCCCAGGGGGGAAAATCAAAGGGGGCAAGATCAAAATGCCCAAATTTCAGATCAGCACAAAAGTCAAGGCCGAAGGTGAGGCAGCTGAACCCAAGGAGGAAACAGAGGGAGGGAAACTGAAGCTGAGGCTCCCAAAATTTGGGACTTCGCCCAAATCCACCGAGATGGAGGCCGGTCTGGGACTGGAGGGCTCGGACGGAAAGGGTAAAGCATCCAAATCCAAAATGTCCATGCTTGGAATTTCACTGGGGAAAGGCCGAAAGGGGGAGGTGGATACCAGCGCGGGTGTGTCTGGGCCGGCCGAGGGAGACCTCGAGGCAAATGGTAGCAGAAAGTCAGAAAAGTTCAAGATTAAGATGCCGTCAGTCACCATCCCCACACCGAAAGTGGACATTGATATCGATAGGAGTTCACCCAAAGGTAAGGTCATCTCCACCGACCGGGAAGCCAAAGTTGACGTGAAAGGGACAAAAGGAGTACAGGTCAAAGGTGAGCTCCAGGCCCCAGATGCAAGCGTGGACAGTTCCGAATCTTGGTTCAAAATGCCTAAACTTACGATGCCTGATTTTAACATCTCCGACAGCGGCAGGAAAGATGGCAGCGCCACGGTGGAAACAAAGGTGAAAGTGTCAGAAACAAGCGTCCGAAGGTCAAAAGCCGAGATAGATGTTCAGGGTCCAGAGGTGGACATGGATGGCAAGTTCCAGATGTTGATGGTAAAGATGCCCAAAGTTGAGATTGACTTGCCCAAAGACGACTCATTTGGGGAAGGAAAAGTTGAGGTCAAAGCAGGTGTAGATGTTCGACAGGCTGGTCAAGGTGGCGCAAGTTCCGAAGAAATATCCTCAACGGGGTTCTTTAAGATGCCCACCATTGAAATTTTAACGCCCAAGATCGGAGAGTCATCAGTTGGCATGGAGGGAAGTGGCACTCAAATGGACCTGCGCGCACTGGAGGGCAAGGGGGGTTTTCAGGAGGCCGATGCTGACATCCTTCAGTTGAAGATGCCCAAGATCGAGCTTCCCTCATTCGGCTCGACTGAGTCGAAGGACAAAAGTCAAGACCCATCTGGAGATCGGAGCAGCACAGGGGCTACTGCGGGCAGTTCGGTGTCCAAGGCTAAAACAGAGGCTAAAGGTCCACAGGTGAGCATTAAAGGCCTGCAAGTTGGACTCGACGCAACGGGAGCAGAGCTGGACGGTTCAGAGGGCAGGTTGAGCAAACTCAAAGAGAAAATGTCAAAGTTTGGTGTGGAGTTGCCAAAAGTCTCACCGCAAGAGGAGACGAGGTTGACCACTGGTGTGGCTAAGGGCGAAGGCACAACAAAGGGCAGGGATGTCAGTTATACCTCACTCAAGGCCGATATTGAACTGACAGGACCTGAGGCGAAACTAAAGACCGACAAAGCTAGAAAGCAGCTGTTTGGCTTTCCAAAGACATCGTCACCCAAGGACAAAGGGCACAGTAAATCAGCAGCTGCAAAGGGAAGCGTTGGCGCTGGAACTCCGCCAGAGGCCGATAGTTCAGAGGTCAAACTGAAAATGTCCAAGGTGAAGATGCCCAGCTTTGGGATCTCCTGGTCGAAAAATAAAATCTCAGAGTTTAATGGGAGTTCAGAGGCAGAAACATCTGCCAGAAAAGGAGAGGATTGGGAAATTCACACTGGCCGGAAAAAGGCGGCAGGAGCTGAGGAAAGCGATGACACAGATAGCTTGGAGGGAAAATCCAAACTGAAACTGAAGTTGCCGAAGGTTAACTTCACGCCGGTTAAAATTCCCACAGTTGACATCTCTCTGAGCGGGCCTGGTTCATCCGTCGCAGTGAAGCCAGGCGATACATCGGGGCTCCACATCAATGGGGAGAGCGAGAGCCAAGGAATGATTGGCAAAATCAAACTTCCGAAAGTGGAGTTTTCCTCACCCTACCAGAAGGCCAAAGACGGCGACAGCGAACAAAGCCTCGAGCTGGTCAAAACGGAGATGTTGCTGTCGAAAGACGATGCGGGTCCCCAATCCGGCTCTGACCAATCTTTCAAGACTTCATCGCCCAGAGTTAATGGAGGAGCGGTCAGAGGCGGAAAGGTCAAGGGGCCAAAAATAACCTTGTCGGGTTTCAAAAAGAAAGGGCACGAAAGGGCACAAGAGGACGAAGATGCAGAGGCGTCAAAGCTGGTGACATCAACCGCCAGGACCGAGCTGGCACTGCTGGAGTCCGGAGGTGATGCCGGGCACACCAAAACCAGCAAGTCAAAATCAGTGGGCTTTACCTCGGGTAAATTCAAAGGATCGTATTCTGTTCACGGCGCCGCCACATCCTTGGCTGACTCTGGCAAGGAACACAAAGCAAAGGGGGGCGCAGACGGCCACGGCGGGGAGAGAGAAGAGCCGGAAATCAAGGACAAGTCAGCTAAATTCAAACTCCCAAAGTTCTCTCTTGGCCCCAAGTCTAAAGGGGTGCTGGAGCTCAGCTCAGCAGAATATCAGAACAACATCGTCTCGGAGCTGCAGCTGGAAGACGCGGAGTCCAGCACGCGCCATTTTAAATTCCAAGTGCCCAGAATCGGCTTCACAACCGTCTACCACGAGGAGCACAGCTCCGAGGAGAAGGTCTTGGACGGGCAAGGCTCTGTGACCGTGTCCAAGGGCAGAAAGCAGACGAAAACGGAAACTCTGACCGATAAACCGACCAGCATTTAACTGAAGGATGCGGTGCAGATGGGCAATGAAGACTCCATGCCAGCACCAGTCCCTGAATGGACAGAGACCTTTGTGTTGTACAGATCTCCCTCACTTGGAACATTCCGGCAAATTAACAGCGTGCCTGCGTTTTGGTGCACAAGCAGATAATAATGACTGGACTACAGTTTGGCATAAAAAGATACTGGCTGGAGCCTCCCTGGGCTCGAAGTGATGGTTAAAGCTGTTTCCAATACTGTATGTCAATTCTAATGTAAGACTGTGCACAGAATGCAACTCGTGTAAAACCTTCTCTGTGACTAACACTCACCAACACGTTCCATCGCAGGCACTCACTTTTAATCTTCTCATGGTTGCTTCAAAACTTACGCTTTAGATTGGCGATCTTACCAAAGCATTGTGGCCCTAACGTATTAATTGTAGATTAAAAGCCCAGGCCTTGGCTCACAGCTTGTACAGGCGAACATTTCATTTTGTAATCTGAGAGGACGATGTTTGGTGGGAAAATGATTAAATAGGAGGAATCCCTCGGGTGAATGAGTCTCAGGGTGAAAGTGAGGCCGAGAGAGTGAATTCAGCCCCGGGGGGGGGGGGGGGGGGGGGGGTGGTGGTTTACAAGGTAAATGGACCCCAAAGGGTGAGTGGGGTGAGAGAGGTGAATGAATTCCGATAGGGGGTGAACCTGCCCCATCTTGTTTGCTTTGTCTGTGAATCCGTTGGCGAGGTCCTGGTTATCGTCTTACAGGGATCAGTGGCCAGTCTAATATACTGATGCTTCATTTTTATTAAACACCAGAGCTTTGCAAAGCAGTAAGGGTGAGGTGTCGAATGGAAGGCGGCTGCCTGGGATCGCTGACTGGCCGTATACACAGTCAGGTTCCAGCAGTATTGTTATAACCGTATGGAGTTACTTGTGTCAACATGTTAAAGGCAGGCTATAGGGAGGTGTCAAAACTTAAGGATTGCTCACTCCCGTCCCTGGAACAGGGGAATTGGAGGATTATTACGCATTCTTATGGAGTCCGATTGAGAAAATTCTAAATGTTTATATTCCATTAACAGTTTACATTCCAAGTGTGTTTACTGCCTGCTTTTCAGGTACATTTAGTGTGTGAAGGGTTAATTGCTGGAGTAGGTGACAAGCCAGGTCAGAATGGTGGCTGGGCATCTTTCTCACCCTGACATTTCTGCTCCAACTCATTAACACTGACTAGGTCGAGGATGCTGGTGATGTCAGGTTAAATTGGCCAGGAGTAATGGTGACAGTCGGGTTAAATCAGTCAGGATCTCTGGGCAAAGCCAGGTTAAACTGTTCAGGTTGCTGAAGAGTGAGTGTTACTCTTTCCTGTTAGTCACGCTCCTACCTGCTTCACTTCATCTACACACTTTGATTCTTCGATTCCTTTGAAGGCTGTTTGTTTGCCAACTATCAGATGTTTAGTGTGAATGGACACTGGAATAATGAACTAAAACCATATTTACACAGTCTGCCCGGAGAGAGAGTGAGGAAATTATTTTGGAGAATGTAATAATTTGCAATGTTCATACCTTTTACAGATTTGTTAATTTTCTGCTTTTAATATTGTCTGTACCAAAGTTATTAAATCTTTGTTTCAAAGGAGAATGTCTTGAAATCCTTTAAATACCTTCCTGCCAGTTGCTGCAAAATATTTTAGCCTCCAAACTAAAAGATATTCCTAACCTGATGTAATTTCCAAATATGACCTCACACTTTAATCATATTTTAAGATGGTTAATGGAAGCAGGAGACACAAATAACTCGACATTGCTGCTCCGATGTAAACTGTCCAAAGATGTGCAGGTTAGGTTGATTGGCCAGGTTAAAAAAATTGCCCCTTAGAGTCCTGGGATGCGTAGGTTAGAGGGATTAGCGGGTAAAATATGTGGGGGTAGGGCCTGGGTGGGATTGTGGTCGGTGCAGACTCGATGGGCCGAATGGCCTCCTTCTGCACTGTAGGGTTTCTATGATTTCTATGTACCTGTTCCTCCATCACTCACTCACACACACTGAGCCTATCCCACTCTCAGATACAGCTCCTCCATCACACCCACACTCACACACACTCACACACACACACTCACACACACACACTCACACACACACACACACTCACACACACGTACACACCCTCACACATACACACTCTCACATACGCACATGCACACACATGTACACACACACACTCAAACACACACACAGTCACACACATTCACACACATTCACACATTCACACTCACTCACACATTCACACTCACACACACACAAATTGACACACACACACATATACTTACAACTCACACACATGTACACATAAACACTCACACAAACCCACACACATAGACACACACTCACTCACGTCCACACACACACTCACACACACACACTCACACACACACACACACACACACATACACACACGTTCACACTCACACACATGTACACACACACACTCACACATACTCGCACACACTGACACACACACACACACACACACACACACTGACACACACAGCCTGTCCCACTCTCAGATACAGCTCCTCCATCACCAACCCATATTAAATACTGGTTTGTGATGACCCCATTACATTGGAGTTGGGCACATGAACCATTGGTGGTCCTAAAATCCTACTGGCCAGTGTCTCTCATGCAAACCCACGTTATTACAGGTGATTTACATCCCAGTGACTTGATGTACAATTGTTTCCTGGGCTGTGTGAGCCATTCCTCAAGGTGAGGCAGTCCTTCGCCACTCCTTACACACAACCTGCAGAGTACATTAACTTCATTACCCAGCTTCTCAGTGGGTTCAATTTGCACCTTGTGAATTCGCATCACATTGAACACAAACCTTGTCAGGTTTATCTTTTGATGCTTAATAACCTATGGAGGTGAGATGATGAGTGTGAAATTGTGTACTTAAACTGTTCAGAAGCTACAGGTCAGTAAATGCAAAAATTTTCAGCCAAAACACTGCTACAGAGAACTAGCTATCTCCTGACATGGTCAACTCATATAACTTTTAATCTTCTGGCAATTGTAACAGGGAAACTTTTAAGTTTGGAATATATATAATAAAGACGTGGGATTTCTCATACCTAACCTGCAGTGAGGCGGGTTATATCTGTTGAAAAACATGGAAAGAAATTCTGTAACTGTCTGACGGAGGGAACCATTCAGCAAAACTAAATAGATGAACATTAGAATGAAACAAGCAGGGAAAGACAAGCCACCCCTTGCTTGGACTTGCTGGAGCATAAATGCTTGATATTTCCCACCCTCCCTCCCTCCCTCCCACGGCATGGTGGCACAGTGGTTAGCACTGCTGCCTCACAGTCACCCAACCCAAGTTCAATTCCCGGCTTGGGTGACTGTCTGTGTGAAGTCTGCAGGTTCTCCCCGTGTCTGCATGGGTTTCCTCCGGGTGCTCCGGTTTCCTCCCACAGTCCGAAAGACATGCTGGTTAGGTGCATTGGCCGTGCTGAATTCTCCCTCAGTGTACCCGAACAGGTGCCAGAGTGTGGCGAGTAGGGGATTTTCACAGTAACTTCACATAAGCCTACTTGTGACACTAATAAATAAACTTTTAACAAACCCCTCCTGGATCTCATCTCACCCGCAGTCACACATACCCCTGCGAGAGGCAAAGATTATTGGAAATATCTCCGGTCAATGAAAGATAAAATACTCTCCAGCCCTCACAGGCAATCAGAATAGGCCCAGTAAATTGGCAGGACCATGAACACTTGGACTTAAGGCACAATTGGTTCCTGAAAACCATGATGTAAGTCAAAACGTTGTAAGTTGGAACCGATTTTCCCTTCAGAATGATGGTATAAATGGGGAATTGGCCCCTGAACCAAGGCTAGAAATCACTCATGGAATGCCTAGTGGTGTAAAATGCTCTCAGCCGTCATCCCGGTTAAGACACTGAGGTGATTGTTGATGTCTGCACGTCTTAACACAAGTTCCTCAGTTAGTGTGGGGGATATAATGAAGCCATCGATCACCGTCCCTTGTCTGTTTAACCTTGAACCTCTGTGAGTCTGAGCAACAATTGAATACAACATCAGTGTATGATTGCATTAAAATCGTGAAGGCTGTGCCAAAAAAACTTAACAGCATAAAACACTCGTTTCAATCTAATAAAGATGGTTCGACCTGTCCCGTCATACAGGAGGGGGGTATAAAACGTCAGTGTACACAATGTGTTGGCATGGTGCGTTAGTTCAAAACCAACAGCATAAAGTCAAAATGGGGTGTCAATTTATGAACATTGTAAGTGCCGTTCATTGTAACTGGAATGTTGTAAAATCAAGAACTGCCTGTGTTATATCGCTTACCTTCCATAACAAATGATTCGGGGCTAAACTGATCAATAAATCAGTGCCATCCATTATAGATAAAATGGAGACATAAGAACAAAGAGAACAAAGAAAATTACAGCACAGGAACAGGCCCTTCGGCCCTCCAAGCCTGTACTGACCATGCTGCCCGACTGAACTAAAACTCCCTACCCTTCCGGGGACCATATCCCTCTATTCCCATCCTATTCATCCTATTCCCATCCCTCTATTCCCATCCTATCCTGTCAAGTCGCCCCTTAAAAGTCACTATCGTATCTGCTTCCACTACCTCCGTAAGAGTTTTCACAACACTAGGTTAAAGTCCAACAGGTTTATTTGGTGGCATTTGCTACCAAATAAACCTGTTGGACTTTAACCTGGTGTTGTTAAAACTCTTACTGTGTTTACCCCAGTCCAACGCCGGCATCTCCACATCATCTCCACTACCTCCCCCAGCAGCAAGTTCCTGGCACCCACCACCCTTTGTGTAAAAAATCTGCCTCGTACATCTCCTTTAAACCTTGCCCTCGCACCTTAAACCTGTGCCCCCTAGAACATAGAACATTACAGCTCAGTAAAGGCCCTTTGGCCCTCGATGTTGCGCCGACCAGTGAAACCAATCTAAAGCCCATCTAACCTACACTATTCCAATATCATCCATATGTTTATCCAATGACCATTTAAATGCCCTTAATGTTGGCGAGTCCACTACTGCTGCAGGCAGGGCATTCCACGCCCTTACTACTCTCTGAGCGAAGAACCTACCTCTGACATCTGTCCTATATCTATCACCTCTCAATTTAAAGCTATGTCCCCTCGTGCTAGCTATCACCATCCGAGGAAAAAGGCTCTCACTATCCACCCTATCTAATCCTCTGATCATCTTGTATGCCTCTATTAAGTCACCTCTTAACCTTCTTCTCTCTAACGAAAACAACCTCAAGCCCCTCAGCCTTTCCTCATAAGACCTTCCCACCATACCAGGCAACATCCTAGTAAATCTCCTCTGCACCCTTTCCAATGCTTCCACATCCTTCCTATAATGCAGCGACCAGAACTGTATGCAATACTCCAAGCACGGGCCGCATCAGAGTTTTGTACAGCTGCAACATGACCTCCTGGCTCCAAAACTCAATCCCTCTACCAATAAAAGCTAACACTCCATACGCCTTCTTAACAACCCTATCAACCTGCGTGCCAACTTTCAGGGATCTATGCACATGGACACCGAGATCTCTCTCTTCATCCACACTACCAAGTATCTTACCATTAGCCCAGTACTCTGTAATCTTGTTACTCCTTCCAAAGTGAATCACCTCACACTTTTCCGCATTGAACTCCATTTGCCACCTCTCAGCCCAGCTCTGCAGCTTATCTATATCCCTCTGTAACCTGCAACAACCTTCCGCACTGTCCACAACTCCACCGACTTTTGTGTCATCCGCACATTTACTAACCCATCCTTCTACGCCCTCATCCAGGTAATTCATAAAAATGACAAACAGCAGTGGCCCCAAAACAGATCCTTGCAGTACACCACTAGTAACTGAACTAGGATGAACATTTCCCATCAACCACCACCCTCTGTCTTCTTACAGCTAGCCAATTCCTGATCCAAACCGCTAAATCACCCTCAATCCCATGCCTCCATATTTTCTGCAATAGCCTACCATGGGGAACCTTATCAAACGCTTTGCTGAAATCCATATACACCACATCAACTGCTTTACCCTTATCCACCTCTTTGGTCACCTTCTCAAAGAACTCAATAAGGTTTGTGAGGCATGACCTACCCTTCACAAAACCGTGTTGACTATCCCTAATCAAATTATTCCTTTCTAGATGATTATAAATCCTATCTCTTATAATCCTTTCCAAAACTTTGCCCACAACAGAAGTAAGGCTCACTGGTCTATAATTACCAGGGTTGTCTCTACTCCCCTTCTTGAACAAGGGAACAACATTTGCTATCCTCCAGTCTTCTGGCACTATTCCTGTAGACAATGACAACATAAAGATCAAAGCCAAAGGCTCTGCAATCTCCCTAGCCTCCCAGAGAATCCTAGGATAAATCCCATCCGGCCCAGGGAACTTATCTATTTTCACACTTTCCAGAATTGCTAACACCTCCTCCTTATTAACCTCAATCCCGTCTAGTCCAATAGCCTGTATCTCAGTATTCTCCTCGACAACATTGTCTTTTTCCTGCGTGAATACTGACGAAAAATATTCATTTACTGCCTCTCCTATCTCTTCAGATTCCACGCACAACTTCCCACTACTGTCCTTGACTGGTCCTAATCTTACCCTAGTCATTCTTTTATTCCTGACATACCTATAGAAAGCTTTAGGGTTTTCCTTGATCCTACCTGCCAAAGACTTCTCATGTCCCCTCCTGGCTCTTCTTAACTCTCTCTTTAGGTCCTTCCTGGCTAACTTGTAACTCTCAAGCGCCCTAACTGAGCCTTCACGTCTCATCTTTACATAAGTCTCCTTCTTCCTCTTCACAAGAGATTCAACTTCTTTAGTAAACCACGGTTCCCTCGCTTGACCACTTCCTCCCTGCCTGACAGGTACATACTTATCAAGGACACGCAGTAGCTGTTCCTTGAACAAGCTCCACATTTCAATTGTGCCCATCCCCTGCAGTTTCCTTCCCCAACCTATGCATCCTAAATCTCGCCTAATCGCATCATAATTTCCTTTCCCCTATAACTCTTGCCCTTCGGTATATACCTATCCCTTTCCATTGCTAAAGTAAACGTAACCGAATTGTGGTCACTATCACCAAAGTGCTCACCCACCTCCAAATCTAACACCTGGTCTGGTTCATTATCCAGTACCAAATCCAATGTGGCCTCGCCTCTTGTTGGCCTATCTACATACTGTGTCAGGAAACCCTCCTGCACAGATTGGACAAAAACTGACCCCTCTAAAGTACTCGAACTGTAGCTTTTCCAGTCAATATTTGTAAAATTAAAGTCCCCCAGTACAACTACCCTGTTACTTTCACTCCTATCCAGAATCATCTTTGCAATCCTTTCCTGTACATCTCTGGAACTTTTTGGAGGCCTATAGAAAACTCCCAACAGGGTGACCTCTCCTTTCCTGTTTCTAACCTCAGCCCATACTATCTCAGTAGACGAGTCCTCATCAAATGTCCTTTCTGTCACCGTAATACTGTCCTTAACTAACAATGCCACACCTCCACCTCTTTTGCCACCTTCCCTGCTCTTACTGAAACATCTAAACCCCGGAACCTGCAACAACCATTCCTGTCCCTGCTCTATCCATGTCTCCGAAATGGCCACAACATCGAAGCCCCAGGTACCAACGCAGGCTGCAAGTTCACCCACCTTATTCCGGATGCTCCTGGCGTTGAAGTATACACACTTCAAACCACCTTCCTGCCTGCCAGTACACTCCTACGACCTTGAAACCTTATCCATGACCTCACTACTCTCAACCTCCTGTACACTGGAGCTACAATTCAGGTTCCCATCCCCCTGCTGAATTAGTTTAAACCCTCCCGAAGAGCATTAGCAAATTTCCCCCCCAGGCTATTGGTACCCCTCTGGTTCAGGTGTACACCATTCCGTTTGTAGAGGTCCCACCTACCCCAGAATGAGCCCCAATTGCCCAGGTATCTGAATCCCTCCCTCCTGCACCATCCCTGTAGCCACGTGTTCAATTGCTCTCTCTCCCTATTCCTCTCCTCACTATCACGTGGCACGGGTAACAAACCAGAGATAACAACTCTTTTTTGTTCTAGCCCTAAGCTTCCACCCTAACTCCCTGAATTTCTGCCTTACATCCCCATCCCTTTTCCTACCTATGTCTTGGGTGCCTATGTGGACCACAACTTGGGGCTGGTCCCCCTCCCCCTTAAGGTTCACGAAAACACGATCCGAGACATCACAGACCCTGGCACCTGGGAGGCAACACACCAACCGCGCGTCCCCCCCACAGAATCTCCTATCTATCCCCCTAACTATGGAGTCCCCAATAACTAATGCTCTACTCCTCTCTCCCCTTCCCTTCTGAGCAACAAGGACAGACTCTGTGCCAGAGACCTGTACCCCGTGGCTTACCCCTGTTAAGTCCCCCCCAACAGTATCCAAAACAGAATACTAGTTATACAGAGGAACAGGGGATCCAGGGGATCGCTGCTGTGACTGCTTCATACCCCTTCTAGCCGTCACCCACGTATCATCATTTCTAGGACTAGCTACCTCCCTGTAGCTTCTATCTATAGCTGCCTCTGCCTCCCAAATGATCCTGAGTTCATCCAGTTCCAGCTCCAGATCCCTAACACGGTCTTCAAGGAGCTGGAATTGGGTGCACTTCCTGTAGGTGTACTCAGCTGGGACACTGGTGTCCCTCACCTCAAACATCCCACAGGAGGAACATTATACTGCCTGCACTGACACCCTGGCTAGCTTCCCTTACTGAGAAACGAAAGAGAGAAAAAAAAAGCTTACCTGCTCTCACTCCGAGTCGTATTTTTAGGTTAGAGGAGGAGGGAGGGTGGGAGACTCTACATGTGTAGAGTCTCAGGTTTCCTCCCCGTTCAAATTTATTGGGCAAAAAACCTTCCCGGGCCTCTCTGCGGCCTACTTCCGGTTTCCTGTTTAACTGAAAAAAAACTCCGCTAAAAAAGTAAGGTAAAAAAAAATCAATCTCTCTTACCCTCAGCACTCCTGACACGATTCGCTCCCTCTCTGCTTGCTCTGGTAGAAGAGTCAATTACCCTAGTAATTGACTCTTCCACCCTGGGAAAAAGCTTCTGACTATCCACTCTGTCCATGCCTCTCATAATCTTGTAGACTTCTATCAGGTCTCCCCTCAACCTTCATCGCTCCAGTGAGAACAAACCAAGTTTCTCCAACCTCTCCTCATAGCTAATGCCCTCTATAACAGGCATCTGGTGATCTGTCTGTTTGCAGACACTGATGGGTAAATTTTGCTTCACAGGGTGGTATAAAACCCTTGACAGTCCAACAAATACCTGCCAAAACATCATTCAGACTACAGTCAAGAATGGCCCTCAATGTGCTTTCCTACAGAGGAACATGGCTTTGCCAGCACTTTCCAAACTCCGCACTGATCCAAAGGAACTACAGTGTGACCTTCATTCAAACCTCCCACCACTCCCCTGACTGGCCAGGTGGAATGATATCTGAAATGCACACACACATACACACGCATGCACACACACACACGCATGCACACACATGCACACACACACACACACACACGCATGCACACACAGAACTTGTTCCATCCTCTGATACCAGCTCCTCCATCATTAACATTGCCCCTTAGCAGCTTACTACACATCTCCAAGAAGAAACCTGAATTGTACTCCAGCTTATTTATTAGTGTCACAATTAGCCTTACGTTAACACTGCAATGGAATTACTGTGAAAATCCTGGCGGGATTTGAACCCGGGTCCCCAGAACATTAGCTGGGTTTCTGGATTAATAGTCTATAGTAATAATACCACTCAGCCATCACCTCCCATCGGGAATCCCCGATAAAAGTGGTTTTCTCTCTTGCAAAAGTCAGAAGCAAGATGATTTCTACCCGAGTATAAATAGTTCAGGAAACATCAATGTTGGTGTGTCCCAATATTTTGTTCCCGGAAGTTCCCTCAATGTTTCTCCGAGAGAGGAACAATGTACAGTTGACCACTGCACAGGGGATCGTGCCCATGTGGTCTGGCTAGATGTTCACACCCCTGAACCTTTTGTTAGTCACCAGCAATAAGTATTGTAGAGAATACGTTAAGGTACACCAGTAGCCATTAACCTGTTTGTTTAAGGCCGGGTTGGATAGATATGAAGGGAAAGGAGGAATCTGGGACAAACATCAATCAAGCGGGGGTTGACTTGTTAAAATAAATGGCAGTTTCCTGTTGCTAGCACTTCCTGTTTACCAATTCATTGCCCAGTTCTGAAATTAGACATGCACATATTGAAAGGACTATTTAAGCACAAACCTCACTCACCAACTCCCAACGGGGGCAGGTTTAAGAGTACAGAACAGGAGAAGGCCATTCAGCCCCTTCATGTTGTTCCACCGCACGATTAAGTCATTTGTATCTTAACTCCAATAGCCTGTCTCGATTAAACACCTGTCCCTAACGCATTACAATCTCCTCATCCTTTCACCCTTTTAGCCCCAGGATTATTCCAGTCAATCTGCGCTCCACCCCATCCAAGACTCAGTATGTCAAGGGAACTGGGTCATTTTGTGAAAATGGACAATATGCAGGGTTACAGCGGGGAGGGGTTAAGGGGGGTAGTAGGAGGTAAGTCATATCTTCACAGGGCCAACACAGACATGGGGGATCAAATGGCCTCTTTCTGATTTGTCCATCCTGAGGTGTGGTGCCCAGAAGGGAACAAAGTTCTCCAGAGGCACTCCAGCCCATGGTGTAACCGCAGCATCATTTCCAATCCTTTCTATTCCAACTGTCCTGAGATAAAGGCCAACACTCCACTATCCTTATTAGAACCATACAATGGCCAATCCACCTAACCTGCACATCTTTGACACTAAGGGGCAATTTAGCATGGCCAATCCACCTAACCTGCACACCTTTGACACTAAGGGGCAATTTAGCATGGCCAATCCAGCTAACCTGCACATCTTTGGACACTAAGGGACAATTTAGCATGGCCAATCCACCTAACCTGCACATCTTTGGACACTAAGGTGCAATTTAGAATGGCCATTCCACCTATCCTGCACATCTTTGGACACTAAGGGGCAATTTAGCATGGCCAATCCACCTATCCTGCACATCTTTGGACACTAAGTGTCAATTTAGCATGGCCAATCCACCCAACCTGCACATCTTTGGACACTAAGGGTCAATTTAGCATGGCCAATCCACATAACCTGCACATCTTTGAACACTAAGGGGCAATTTAGCATGGTTAATTCACAAACATATGAATTAAGAGCAAGAGTAAGCCATTCAGCCCCTCGAGCCTTCTCCATCTTTCAATAAGATCATAGCTGATCTGATCGTAGCATCAAGTCCACATTCCTGATGACCCCCAATAACCTTTCACAACCACCCCCCACCCCCCCCCCCACCCCACCCCCCACCCACCCCGTTAATCAGGAATCTGTCTCGCTCTGCCTTAGCAATATTCAAAGACTCTGCTTCCATTGCCTTTTGAGGAAGAGACTCTCCACCCTCTGAGAGAGAAAACATTATTTCCTCATCTCTGTCTTAAATGTGACCCCTCATCTGTAACCAGTGACCCTTAGTTCGAGATTCTCCTATAAGAGGAAACATCCTCTCCACATCAAATCTATCAAAACCCCTCAGGATCTTATATACTTCAATCAAGTTGCCTGCAGGTACAACAGGTGATCAAGAAGGCAAATGGGATGTTGGCCTATATTGCGAGGGGGATAGAATATAAAAGCAGGGATGTCTTGATGCACCTGTACAGGGCATTGGTGAGGCCGCAGCTGGAATACTGTGTGCAGTATTGGTCCCCTTATATGAGGAAGGATATATTGGCATTGGAGGGAGTGCAGAGAAGGTTCACCAGGTTGATACCGGAGATGAGGGGTTTGGATTATGAGGAGAGGCTGAGGAGATTGGGTTTGTACTCGTTGGAGTTTAGAAGGATGAAGGGGGATCTTATGGAGACTTATAAGATAATGCGGGGGCTGGATAGGGTGGAGGCGGAGAGATTCTTTCCACTTAGTAAGGAAGTTAAAACTAGAGAACACAGCCTCAAAATAAAGGGGGGTCGGTTTAAGACAGAGTTGAGGAGGAACTTCTTCTCCCAGAGGGTGGTGAATCTCTGGAATTCTCTGCCCACTGAGGTGGTGGAGGCTACCTCGCTGAATATGTTTAAAGCGCGGATGGATGGATTCCTGATCGGTAAGGGAATTAAGGGTTATGGGGATCAGGCGGGTAAGTGGTACTGATCCACGTCAGATCAGCCATGATCTTATTGAATGGCGGGGCAGGCTCGAGGGGCTAGATGGCCTACTCCTGCTCCTATTTCTTATGTTCTTATGTTCTTATTCTTATAAACTCTGGTGGACACAAGTCTAGCCTGTCTAACCATTCCTCAATAGACATAATACAGCGTCTTACTACGGGCTTATCGCGATCTTGGAGTTTGATTTGATTTGATTTATTATTGTCATATGTATTGGGATACAGTGAAAAGTATTGTTTCTTGTGCGTTATACAGACAAAGCATACCGTTCATAGAGAAGGGAAAGGAGAGAGTGCAAAATGTAGTGTTGCAGTCATAGCTAGGGTGTAGAGAAAGAGCAACTTAATATAAGGTAGGTCCATTCAAAAGTCTGACAGCAGCAGGGAAGAAGCTGTTCTTGAGTCGGTTGGTACGTGACCTCAGACTTTTGTATCTTTTTCCTGATGGAAGAAGGTGGAAGAGAGAATGTCCGGGGTGCGTGGGGTCCTTGATTATGCTGGCTGCTTTGCGAGGCAGCAGGAAGTGTTGACAGAGTCAATGGATGGGAGGCTGGTTTGCTTGATGGATTGGGCTACATTCACGAACCTTTGTAGTTCCTTGCGGTCTTGGGCAGAGCAGGAGCCATACCAAGCTGTGATACAACCAGAAATAATGCTTTCTATAGTGCATCTGTAAAAGTACCTGGACCCTATTGGGCAGTTTAATTTCACTCGGTATCAGTTAAATAAAAAGTTCTGTGAGACAATTCCATTAACTGATTGAAACATCAATGGTATTCTACAGTAAGAAGTCTCACAACACCAGGTTATAGTCCACAGGTTTATTTGAAATCTCGAGCTTTCGGAGCGCTGCCCACTCACCTGATGAAGGAGCAGCGCTCCAAAAGCTCGTGATTTCAAATAAACCTGTTGGACTTTAACCTGGTGTTGTGAGACTTCTTACTGTGCCCACCCCAGTCCAACGCCAGTATCTGCACATCGCTCTACATTAAAGCATTAATATTACAATTGTGATTATAAACCTCGACCTCTGTTCCCAGGGCACAAGGCTGACCAAACTCCCATCAGTCAGTGGTCTCAACATCATGAGTCAACTTAAAAGGTGATTGGAGGGTTCACCGGTCCTTTTTTTGGCCGTTTTTCTCCACTTCCTGCACAGTTTACGGACCTCGCCTGCAGCCACCTACATTCTAGATGTTTGTCCTAAGTCGTAGCTTATTGCAGCCAGACTGGATCAGGGGAGATTTAACCATCGCATCCACAAGGATGCCCCACAAGGTGCTTGGCTCACTGAGCAGACCTGGCACAGGCTTTTCCCCTTTAGGTTGCCGTGGTGACAGCTTCTTCTGAGTCAACCAAATTAAACAAAGTTAAATAAACTCAGCTTCCAACTCTTCATCCTCTGCCTCACCAGGACTGCCAGGTTCCAGCTCCAGAACCTGCAATCATGGGCTGTATTGGTGCCACTCTGCCATGAACCACACTGATGTTACCTGCGAGGGTGTCCCAACTTGAAACATCGGATCGTGGTGGTGTTTAGTTTTTTGGGAATATTGGGAGGAGTCACTAAAACCCCAGTGAGGAACCAGTCCAGTCATCGTATAACCAATTGTGAAAGAATATTTATTAACTTAAAAGAAAAGACAAAAAGAAAATGACTACAATATTCTAAGACATTTAAGTACATGAATAACAAAAGACAAACACACAATTTATGTAGAAATTACCTTTTGTTTCAAAAGATATCTACAAACCCTGGACTCACTCAATCTTCCCTTTCCCAAACGACATCCAAATTAAGTCTATAAGTGTAATTCAGCTTATAGTTACCACACAATGCAGGGCTGATGATTAAGTCTGGGAAATGTCTTTTCCTGATTCAGTGAAGATATTTAAACTGCCTTTACAAAGGTTCCTGCAATGCCTTAGAAGCAACACAACACCTCTGAGAAGTTGAAGATGTTACAGGACCCCTTGGCTGTGAAATGGGTCATAATGTGGAGATGCCGGCGTTGGACTGGGGTAAACACAGTAAGAAGTTTAACAACACCAGGTTAAAGTTCAACAGGTTTATTTGGTAGCAAAAGCCACACAAGCTTTCGGAGCTCCAAGGGTCATAGACAGAGACATAGAAGATAGGAGCAGGAGGAGGCCATTTGGCCCTTCTAGCCTGTTCCACCATTCATTACAATCATGGCTGATCGTCCAACTCAATAGCCTAATCCTGCTTTCTCCCCATAAGCTTTGGTCCCAATCGCCCCGAGTGCTATATCCAGCCGCCTCTTGAATACATACAATATTTTGGCATCAACTACTTCCTGTGGTAATGAATTCCACAGGCTCACCACTCTTTGGGTGAAGAAATGTCTCCTCACTGCCGTCCTAAATGGCCTACCCCGAATCTTCAGACTGTGACCCCCGGTCCAAGCCTCCTGGCTGTGAGTTGCGGACTGGCTTTTGGCTGTGAGATATGGACTGTCTGCTTCTGAGGAGAGTAATAGTTATACTGTTTCCCCTTTTGTTATTCCACACTCGAGAGTTGGCTGACTACACATCTCAAAATCTTTCCTCTTGTGGAACTTGCTATTTCTATAACCCTGAATTACCCAGTCATTGAGGGAAACTTTCTGCTTGTGGAGCTTAACATTTCTATAGCAGTCATCTAAGTAATCTGTTTCTACTCTGAGAACAATTCACATCTGATCATCTTTAAATGCTCTCGTGCCATTGGAATGCCCCGATCACTTTTCGAGGCTTTCTTGCCACTGGAAATGCTCATTGTTACTGTTACTAAGCAGATTTCTATCCTTCAGGCCTTGTTAGATTCCTGTTCCTGTTGCTGCTAGGCCAATCTTTGTCACTGTTGAATGGGTTAGTTGGTGATTTCTGAAGAGGTGGCTGGAAACCATGCTAAAGTAGTTCACAAATATGCATTCTTCTTTATTCTATCATGGGATGTGGGCATTAAGGCCAGTGTTTATTGCCCATCCCTAATTGCCCTTTGAGAAGGTGATGGTGAGCTGCCTTCTTGAACTGCTGCAGTCCCTGAGGTGTAGGTACACCCACAGTGCTGGTAGGGGGGAATGTTCCAGGATTTTACCCAGAGACAGTGGAGGAACGGCTGATATATTTTCAAGTCAGGATGGTGAGTGGCTTGGAGGGGAACTTGCAGGTGGTGGTGTTCCCGTGTGTCTATTGACCTTGTCCTTCCAGATGGAAGTGAGCGTGTGTTTGGAAGGTGCTGCCTAAGGAGCCTTGGTGAATTGCTGCACTGCATCTTGTAGGTAGTACACACTGCTGCTACTGAGCGTCGATGGTGCAGGGAGTGGATGTTTGTAGATGTGGTGCCAATCAAGCGGGTTGCTTTGTCCTGGATGGTGTCGAGCTTCTTGAGTGTTATTGGAGCTGCACCCATCCAGGCAAGTGGGGAGTATTCCATCACACTCCTGACTTGTGCCTTGTAGATGGTGGACAGGCTTTGGGGAGCCAGGAGGTGAGTTACTTGTATTCCCAGCCTATGACCTGCTCTGGTAGCCACAGTGTTTATATGGCTGGTCCAGTTGAGTTTCTGGTCAATGGTAACCCCCAGGATGACTATAG
Source organism: Mustelus asterias (assembly GCF_964213995.1). Taxonomy (NCBI): domain Eukaryota; kingdom Metazoa; phylum Chordata; class Chondrichthyes; order Carcharhiniformes; family Triakidae; genus Mustelus; species Mustelus asterias. The sequence continues at coordinate 46,136,700 of NC_135824.1, read as the reverse complement.
TGGGGGAATCAGCGATGGTAATGCCATTGAATGTCAAGGGACGATGGTTGTTGGTGATGGCCACTGCCTGCCATTTGTGTGGCGTGAATGTTACTTGCCACTTGTCAGCCCAAGCCTGGATATTGTCCAGATCTTGTTGCATTTGGACATGGACTGCTTCAGCATCTGAGGAGTTGCGAATGGTGCTGAACATTGTGCAATCAAAGAACAAAGAACAATACAGCTCAGGAACAGGCCCTTCGGCCCTCCAAGCCCGCGCCGCTCATGTGCCCAACTAGACCATTCGTTTGTATCCCTCTATTCCCAGTCTGTTCATGTGGCTATCTCGATAAGTCTTAAACGATCCCAGCGTGTCCGCCGCAATTACCTTGCTTGGCAGTGCATTCCAGGCCCCCATCACCCTCTGTGTAAAATACGTCCCCCTGACATCTGTGTTGAACCTTGCCCCCCTCACCTTGAACCCGTGACCCCTTGTGTTCGTCACCTCCGACCTGGGAAAAAGCTTCCCACTGTTCACCCTATCTATGCCCTTCATAATTTTATACACCTCTATTAGGTCGCCCCTCATCCTCCATCTTTCCAAGGAGAACAACCCCAGTTTACCCAATCTCTCCTCATAGCTAAGACCCTCCATACCAGGCAACATCCTGATAAACCTTTTCTGTACTCTCTCCAAAGCCTCCACGTCCTTCTGGTAGTGTGGCGGCCAGAACTGGACGCAGTATTCCAAATGTGGCCTAACCAACGTCCTATACAGCTGCAACATCATATGCCAACTTTTATATTCTATTCCCCGTCCAATAAAGGCAAGCATGCCATATGCCTTCTTCACCACCCTCTCCACCTGTGCTGCCACCTTTAAGGATCTGTGGACTTGCACACCCAGATCCCTCTGTGTGTCTATACTCCTGATGGTTCTGCCATTTATTGAATAGCTCCCCCTTACATTAGATCTACCGAAATGCATCACTTCGCATTTATCTGGATTAAATTCCATCTGCCATTTCTCCGCCCAATGTTCCAGCCTATCTATATCCTGCTGTATTCTCTGACAATGTTCATCCCTATCTGCAACTCCAACAATCTTCGTGTCGTCCGCAAACTTACTGATCACACCAGCTACATCTTCCTCCAAATCATTTATATATATCACAAACAGCAGAGGTCCCAGTACAGAGCCCTGCAGAACACCACTAGTCACAGACCTCCAACCGGAAAAAGACCCCTCCACTGTTACCCTCTGTCTTCTATGGCTAAGCCAGTTCTCCACCCATCTAGCTAGCTCACCTTTGATCTCGTGAGATTTAACCTTTTGCACCAGCCTGTCATGTGGGACCTTGTCAAACGCTTTACTAAAATCCATATAGACGACATCCACGGCCCTTCCCTCGTCAATCGTTTTTGTCACCTCCTCAAAAAACTCAACCAAATTTGTGAGGCATGACCTCCCTTGTACAAAACCATGCTGTCTATCATCGGCGAACATCCCCACTTCTGACCTTATGACAGAGGGAAGGTCATTGATGGAGCAGCTGGAGATTGTTGGGCCTAGGACACTACCCTGAGGGACTCCTGCAGAGATGTCCTGGAGCTGAGATGACTGACCTTCCACAACCACAACCATCTTCCTATGTACAGGTATGACTTCAAGCAGTGGAGAGTTTGCCCCCTGATACCCATTGATTCCGGTTTTGCTAGGGCTCCTTGATGCCACACTCGGTCGAATCATAGAATCATGGAATCCCTACAGTGCAGAAGGAGCCATTTGGCCCATTGAATCTGCACCGACCACAAGCCCACCTAGGCCCTATCCCCATGTATTAACCCTAGCTAGTCCCCCTGACACTAAAGGGCAATATGCCTTTATGGCGAATCTACCTAACCTGCACATTCTTTTGGACTGTGGGAGGAAACCGGAGCACCCGGAGGAAACCCATGCAGACACGGGGAGAATGTGCTGACTCCGCACAGACAGTGACCCAAGGCCAGGAATCAAACCTGGGTCCCTGGCGCAGTGAGGCAGCAGTGCTAACCCACTGTGCCACCGTGCTGGCCAAGAGCCACATTTCAGTGATCCACTCTGTGGAGAGATTGTTTGCTGGTTTGGCCAAGTTGTCTGAACTGAGTCGACAGAAGGGAAAAGTCAGAAGTCAGTCTCTCACCAAGACACAATGGATTGTGAAGCGGGATTTAAAATGAAGTTATTGTTGAGGGGTTTCCACCCTGCCTATTCCTGGAGTGTTTATCTGTGCAGAAATCATACAGGAAAGAGCTGACAATAGCAGCACATCTAGAATTAGCTCCAGTCTCTGATGTTTATTGTCAGTGGGACTTGGCTGAGAACACGTCTTGACCAGAGATTGTGAAACGCACGCCGACAGGGACCAAGCCTTACTCCCCAGGGTGAGTGGAAACCTTTCCCTCCAACATCTGCGCCTCACAATTCTCTCTTATCCCTCCCCTCAGAGTATCGGCTGTTGCTGGGATACAGGCTCCAGGGACACTGGGCCTCCTCAGTATCTTGTGCAGTTGGCCATTCTTCACGTACCGGTCTGGATCCTTCCACCACAGTGGCATCATGCCCAAGCAGAGGCCTAGTTGTATTATCACTAGATTTTCAATCCAAAAACTCAGTTAATATTCATGCCAGGACCCAGGTTCGAATCCTGCCACGGTAGATGGTGGAATTTGAATTCAGTAAAATAAATCTCAAAATTAAGAATCCACTGATGACCATAAAACTATTGTTGATTATCAGAAAAACCCATTTGGTTCACTATGTCCTTTAGGGAAGGAAATCTGCCATCCTTACCCGGTCTGGCCTATATGTGACTCCAGAGCTACAGCAGTGTAGTTGACTCTCAACTGCCCTCGGGCAACTAGGGATGGGCAATAAATGCTGGCCCAACCAGCGACACCCATGTCCCACGAATGAATAAAAAAAGAAAGTTCCAATTCAGTTCTCACCCAATGGTGACATTCCTGAGCTGTGAGTTTAGGGTCGATGGATGATGATGGGTTGTTTCTTGACTGATATTGCGGCAGCGAGGCCAGTTTTCTCTCCCTCAACACACACTGAGCACCTTGTGTCGATCAGTTCAGCACAGACAAGGAACCCATCCTCATGCGTTCTACCTTGTTTGGCTCAGCTACTCTCTAACAGAACTCTGCCACCCTTATCCCATCACCTCAGCCCTCGATTCACTCTGTTGGGGTTCCCATGACATGAAAAGGAATCCAACACTATGTTCAAAAACTTTGTCCTAATTGTTTTTTTGCTGAATGGATTTTACTGCGGAACAAAGAAAAGATGGCCACCACAAGTCACCCGAGTACAGGGTTGGCTCTTTGTCCAGGAGCCGTCCCCCAGGAGATTCAAGAACAAAATAATTATTTTCTCAGTTTCTGGAACTTTACACTTCATTGTACAAAACCCCTTGTACTTAACAAAAGCAGAGGAAATGCAGGTGAACTGGATCCCCCTTTTTGAACTATCGCAGAAGAGGGTGACTGAAACTCGTTATACTGGAAGAGATGCCAATAGTCACCTGATCTCTCTCCAAAGGAAAAACAATGGAATTCTGGCCAGAAGCATAGAAACTGATTTTTTAAACTGCAATTGTGGAGGCGGTGGTGGGGTGGCATTGTCACGAGACCAGTAACCTAGAAACCCAGGATAATCCTCTGGGGACCCAGGATCGAATCCCACCAAGGCAGATGGCGAAATTTGTATAATTCAATAAATATCTGGAATTAAAAGTCTACTGATGACCATGAAACCATTGTCGATTGTCATAAAAACCCATCTGGTTCACTAATTCTCTTTAGGAAAGGACTGTTCTTACACAGTCTGGCCTACAGTCTGGCCAGAACCACAGCAATGTGGTTTACTCTTACATTCCCTCTGAAATAGCTGAGCGAGCCATTCAGTTCAAGGTGTTTGAGTACCCCAGGATCCCCAAGGTATATTGTGAAGCCAGACTAGATATCAACAATTTGCCATTTTGGCATTAACGTGAGGATAGAATGTTTGACTCCAGGCACGATTCTACTGACATTCTGGGAAGCTTTTATCAAAACAGATATTATTTAACAACACAGTTTAACGATAACAAATTAATTAATTTTACATTTAACAATTGAACAATGCTTAAACATGACAAGATACAATTCTTAACTGTTAACTTATTTCTATGAGTTCCAATTTAAGCAACATTCCTCTCTTTAAAATTAGTTAGCAAAAAATAGGCATACTTACTTATCTCAGGTTAACAGTCCTAGAGCTTTCAGAACACTTCTGGAGAGAGTGAGTCAGAGACAGAGAGAGAGAGGAAGAGAGAAGCCTGTTTTCTTCTGCCAGTCCAAATAGCATCTGCTTGTATTTTAAAATGAAACTAAAAGAGTATTTCTTCCCTGCAAGCTTAGCTCCACCCATTAAACACATGACTCTGTCCCTGTCAATCAACCTAATCAAACGTCTACTGAAACCCCCAGGGGGGAACCTAAGTAAACGCAAATGCATTAGCTCTGCTTAAAACAAAAACTCCAGGTCTGAAATGAGTACTTATCCTGTGCTCCCAGCTACCAATTTAAACTATTCCGAGACAAATTGGCACCCTGCAAAATAAATCTGAATTCTAAACATACCCCTTGCAAGGAACATGATAGATCTATATTTCGTAAAGGCACAGTGTCATTACAAAGGGCAGTTAGGGATGGGCAGTGGCCCAGCCAGCAACGCCCACATCCCATGAATGAAAAAAAAACATTAATAGGCCATGTCACATGACCCAAGCCTTTTGGACATGATGTTATTTGGCTTCACAGCCAGTCTGCTGCCTTAATATCCAACTGGTGAGCAAAGGAACAGCCTCCTCAAGGCTCAATAACAACTTGTCCATCCAGCCTAACCTTCCTGGCAGATCTTGTACCATCGCCCACAGAACCAGTTCAATCTCTGCACGCCTATTTCATTTTGAGGGATCAACCCTAACTTAAAAGTGAATCCTACAACTCTGGTCTTTGGCCAGCTGATCCCGGCATCAATGTGAAAGAATCCCTCATTGGACTCTGGCTTTAGACACTGGTACTCGCTTGGAATAATATTCATTGTCCAATGGCCTTTTTCTTCTATCCTACCCTCTTTACTGTGTGGGCACAGAGTGGGAAGAGGCAGACACTCCACTTTCCACGTTTGGAATGTGCAAAATAAACTAACCCTCTGAGTTAATCCTAATTGAACTTTGTTGTGGATCTTTTAGTAAAATTGGGTCTTAGAAACTGAGGGAATTGGGAAAACACACCACCACCAACTCTCTTCAAAACTAATTCAAAATACTTTCTGCTAACGGACAGGTGGTAAGAAAAAATCAGGGTGGTCTCAATGAGTGGGGTTTTACCACTGGCACCTTGGCAGTACCAAGAGGGTGAGGCCTGAGAGGGCATGGCCTACTAGTGGAGGCGGGGGGAGCTCCATGGGGGGCAAGGGGGAGGATGGTTGACTGGCCAGGGAACAATTGGGGGGGGGGGGCAATTGGCTGGGGCCACAGCCGGTGGGGTAATCAGCTGGGGCCAGGATCGAGAGTGTGGGGGGGCGATCGGCCAGGGCCGCAATCATGGGGGTGATCTGCCAAGTGGGGAGGGGGGGGCGATTGAGGGTAGGGGACAATCAGCCATGGTGACAATCGGGGTGGCAGGGCAAATGGCATGGGGAGGATGTTCATTGGGGTGGGATGGGGGGGGGTGGTGGGGACACTCTGCTGGGAGATCGGGGCACCTGCGCGATGGCGCCTCTAGAGCTCAGCAACCGGCCTCACGTCGAGCTGAGACTCCAACCCCACCACCCCCACCATCCAACGAGAGTCACATGACGGCCTCTGCATTGCACAGAATGTCTGAAATGACCATGACTTAATTCACTGAGAAATGGGTGAGGAAATCTTGCTTTTTCTCTCCCGTTTTACACTTAGAATTTTCCGGCAGGAAATTCTAGCCAGGGATTTACCAGCGCAAATTTTATTCCCCGAACACAAAGAAAATGGCGACTTTCAAGTCAACGTGGATTCTGAAAGGAAAAGTCTTGTTTGAATAACTGCGTTGAATGATTTGAGGAGTTAACAGTGAGAGATAGTAGAGAAAGGTATTTCCGTAAATGGAATATATCGAGATTTCCAAAGGCCTTCGACAGGCTGAAAATGACAGACCAGTAAAGAAGGCCAGAGCGTGTGGAGTCAGGGAACATCAGCAGAATGGATAGTTAGCTGTTTGAAAGGCAGAAACATAGAAGCCTTGAAAATAGGAGCAGGAGGAGGCCATTCTGCCCCTCGAGCCTGCTCCGCCATTCAATGTGATCATGGCTGATCCTCTAACTCAATGCTAAGCCTTTAGATCAGCGATGGGCAACCTAGGCCGGTGAGTGGGCTGTGTGAGTGGCCCTCCTTCATCTCAGTGGGCCGCAAGATTGAAATTGGGCTTGTTCACTAACCGTGGGCCCATGAATAAGACTAAATACATTTAATACACGCCGAATATTTCATAATGGGTTATAGAAATCATAGAAACCCTACAGTGCAGAAGGAGGCCATTCGGCCCATCGAGTCTGCACCGACCACAATCCCACCCAGGACCTACCCCCACATATTTACCCGCTAATCCCTCTAACCTACACATTTTTTTTAGGATTCTAAGGGGCAATTTTTAACCTGGCCAATCAACCTAACTCGCACATCTTTGGACTGTGGGAGGAAACCGGAGCACCCGGAGGAAACCCACGCAGACACGAGGAGAATGTGCAAACTCCACACAGACAGTGACCCGAGCCGGGAATCGAACCCGGGACCCTGGAGCTGTGAAGCAGCAGTGCTAACCACTGTGCTACCGTGCCGCCAAATGCTTCATCATTTATGCATTAATAGAACTCTCCATCAACTTCAAATGGTAAAAGCAAAAGAAATATTGACACTTTGGACTCAGAGGGAGCGCACGGCTCTCACAGTCAGTGTTGTGGGCAATCAGCACACACCTCACTTCACTCACTCCTGCTTTACATGCAAATCATTTCAGTCACACCGGCAGGAAAAAAAAACTGCATGGATGGAAATCAGCGGAATGTGGCAACTCTGCGCGGGGGGAACAGTCTGGTGGGGGCTGCACTCAGAACCCAGATGGGCTGCAGGTGCCCCCTGCACCCCCCCCCCCCCCACCCCCCCGCCCCACCCAGCTGCAGGTTGCTCACTACTGCCACATAGGCTAGAAATCTATCTATTTCCTTCTTAAATATATTCAATGGCCTGGCCTCCACAGTTTTCTGTGGTAGAGAATTCCACACGTTCACCAATCTGTGAGTGAAGAAATTTCTCCTCATCTCAGTCCTAAATGGCCTACCCCATATCCTGAGACTGTGACCCCTTCTTCTAGAACCCACCAGCCAGAAGATACAACATCCCTGCATCCAGTGTGTGCAGCCCTGTCAGAATTTTATACTTTGCAATAAACAGGGAATGAAGGTGTGAGGCCGGCTGCTGAGCTAAAATCATTACGGTTGTTTGAGATTTTGTAGACTTTGGAACCACGTGGACAATCCCTAAATTTTGGATGGTATGGATTTGGAGGGATTAGCCAATACTGAGGGGAACGGCAACAAGCATGAGTAAACTAGCGGAATGAGCGTGAGGCATCACAATGGAATGAAAGGCGAGGAGGTCCCCGAGTGCTTAGAAAGTAAGAATCTGAACTGGGTAGAGAAGCAAAGGTATCTGGGAGTACAACGTAGCAAGGCAGGTTTGTAAGGCTATTACAAACCAGGCCATGGGTAGCGCTTTCTCACCAGAGAGACAGAACTAAAAAGTATAGAAGTGATGTGAAACCTGTATTGATTCGATTTATTATTGTCACATCACCGAATCTACAGAATAGAATCATAGGAATCCCTACAGTGCAGAAGGAGGCCATTTGGCCCATCGAGTCTGCACCGACCACAATCCCACCCAGGCCCGATTCTCATAATCCCACATATTTACCCCACTAATCGTCCTGACACAAAGGGGCAATTTAGCATGGCCAGTCAACCTAATCTGCACATCTTTGGAGGGTGGGAGGAAACTGGAGCGCTCGGAGGAAACCCACGCAGACACGGGAAGAATGTGCAAACTCCACACAGACAGTGACCCAAGACCAGAATTGAACTCGGGTCCCTGGCGCCGTGAGGCAGCAGTGCCAACCACCGTGCCGCCCCTGTACCACCGTGCCGCAAGTAGTGGAAAGTATTGTTTCTTGCACGCTATACAGACAAAACATACCATTCATAGAGTACATGGGGGAGGAGGAAAGGAGAGGGTGTAGAATATAGTGTTACAGTTGTAGCTATGGTGCAGAAAAAGATCAGCTTAATATAACGTAGGTCCAGTCAGAAGTCTGATGGCAGCAGGGAAGAAGCTGTTCTTGAGTCGGTTGGTACGTGACCTTTGTATCTTTAACCCGACAGAAGAAGGTGGAAGAGAGAATGTCCGGGGTGCGTGGGGTCCTTAATTATGCTGGCTGCTTTGCCGAGGCAGCGGGAAGTGTAGACAGAGTCAATGGATGGGAGGCTGGTTTGCGTGATGGATTGGGCTACATTCATGACCTTTTGTAGTTTCTAGCGGTCTTGGGCAGAGCAGGAACCCAGACCAAGCTGTGATACAACCAGAAAGAATGCTTTTTATGGTGCATCTGTAAAAGTTGGTGAGAGTTGGTGAGAGAAGTTAGCTAAATAGATGAAGGGGAATGGAGGAGGGTGTAATGCAGATGAAGTTACTGCTAATGGTTGGTTGATGCTGCTAAAGATACAGTGCTGATGGGCGTTGTTAGATTAAGAATTAAGAACACAGATAGGCCGGAATTTTCCCACTGTTCATGCCGGTGGGATTTTCCCATCCTGTGCAGTGAATGGTGATTCGGCTTATCGTCACATTCTCCGTCTTTGCTGCGGCGGGAGTGTGGTGTGAACAGGCGGTAAGATCGCATAAAGAGAACTACTCCTGTGACTGGTGTACACTGCAGGGTCCATCCCCACCCCACAGCAATGACACTTGTATTTAGTTAGTGAAATCTCCTTTTCACGCTTTATACTCGTTACAGCGTCCCGCCGGGGCTGTCACCCCTGCCATGTCTTGTTTAATTTAATGATTATTATTTATTATTAAGAGCATAAGAAATAGGAGCAGGAGTGAGGCCATTCGGCCCCTCGAGCCTGCCCGCCATTCAATAAGATCATGGCGGATCTATTCTAAAAGAATATACAGAGAGTCAGCCTCCTGGAGATGCCGTGGCATTCTGTACTGTTATCCTGAGGTAGTGGGGGGTCTACACATGGGAGACCCCCCTTTACCATTGGGATTTGAGGGTGTTGCATGCAGCAATCCTGTGCAAAGACTGACGCCAGTTCATGGACTCCCAGGCCCCTGTAATCGTCTGCGGTTATGAGGAGTTAGTGTTCTGTGTTAATACCGATGTTGTCCAAAGTTGCAGCCCCTGTTCCATTATTTGGGGGGAGGGTGGGGGGGCTTCTCAGCTTTGGGGTGGCGCTACTGCCCCACATTGCTGATATTTGGTGAGGAGGGGGACAAAACTGGCAGGGTCGAGGGCCTCTTGGTCAGTCTGCTCCTGGGCCCAGCCAAGATGGCCAGCAGCAGGTCCAGGCAGTGGGCAGTGGGCAGTTGGCAGGGGGAGTGCGGGGGCGGGGGGGGGGGGGGGGCGCTGCTGGGCATTCGACCCAGCTATATGTCCCTCTTCTGTGGCTACGCTCACATCCGGGTGTCTCTGGAGAGTGAGTGCATGTTGCCTACCAGAATAGTTGAGACTCTCCAAGACCCGTGGGCACCATAGGGGCTGGAGGGCATTATCTCCCCGCAAAACGTTAATTCAATGTCATTTGTTAAGTTTCCAGTAAAATGTTGCTTGTGTTACTGTTCTCCTTTAAGAGGCTGTCGAATTATTGGTTGGTTTATTTGTTTAATTGGACTGAAAAGCAAGTGAGCTGGGACACTGGGTTAGGAGTTCGGAGGCAGAGATCTGTAATCCTGTAAATAAACCTAACAACTCGAAAAGAACTGCTTCTCTTTCACCATCTGGCTTGGATCTATTAAACCATGAGGATGGTTAGGGGGAGGATCGAGTGGGTCACAATGTTGTCACGGACAGGGTGGATGGAATGGCATTTTCCATCCGATACTCATTATTATTTACTTCCTGGGCAAGAGAGATTGATTAACCATCATTAAGACTTCTCGCACAGTTAAAAGGCTAAAGGATAAAGCAAATGGCAAAATGGGAAATGGTGCATTTTGGCAGGAAGACTAGAAAAGAAGCTTATTATTCAGATGGTGAGAGATTGCAGAGTTCTAAGGTGCAGAGGGGTGTCCCAAAGCATTAATCACAAAAGATTGGTCCACAGGTCCAGCAAGTGATGAGGAAAGTTAATAGAATGTGTCACTGGTGAGGGGTGGCGAGGATCGCAAGCCGCAATCTCGCTGGCAAGATCCATGAGTATCGGGTCCCACCGTATCCTGAACCCCCGACGGTAATCTCGCAGTCAGTGAGTACGGACTCAAGATCCTGCCCCTCGTCTCTCTGCTATGCCACATCTTCCCAAAGATGATCCCTTGCCCCCAGTATTTAATTTAAAACTCTCTCTACTTCCCCATTTATGCAGCTCCTTCGAGCACCAGTTCAAGCGTATCATAGAATCCTGAGAGTGCAGAAGGACGCCATTCGGCCCATTGAGTCTGCACCAACAACAATCCCACCCAGGCCCTATCCCCATAACCCCACATATTCACCTTGTTAATCCCCTTGATACTAGAGGCAATTTAGCATGGCCAATCCACCCAACCCACACACCTTTGGAGTGTGGGAGGAAGCTGGAGCACCCGGAGGAAACCCACGCAGACACGAGGAGAATGGTGTAGTTCATAGAATCATAGAATCATAGAAACCCTACAGTGCAGAAGGAGGCCATTCGGCCCATCGAGTCTGCACCGACCACAATCCCACCCAGGCCCTACCCCCACATATTTTACCCGCTAATCCCACTAACCTACGCATCTCAGGACTCTAAGGGGCAATTTTTAACCTGGCCAATCAACCTAACCCGCACATCTTTGGACTGTGGGAGGAAACCGGAGCACTCGGAGGAAACCCACGCAGACACGAGGAGAATGTGCAAACTCCACACAGACAGTGACCCAAGCCGGGAATCGAACCCGGGACCCTGGAGCTGTGAAGCAGCAGTGCTAACCACTGTGTTACCGTGCCGCCCCAGGTGTAGTTCAGGTGTAGACCGTCCCCCACTTGCCCCGGTTCTGGTAACAGTCTCCCACAAATGGGAAGCCACTTCTCCCACACCAGCAACACATCCATCTTCCTTTGAGGTTCCGCTTTGCAATTTATTGCCTGGCTCCTCTCCATGTAGACCTTCTTTCCCAGTCTTACTGACGTGGACCACAACCATGGGATCTTCCCCCCGCCACTGCAAGTCCCTCCCCAGCTCGGAGTAGGTATCCTGAACCCTGGCATCGGGCAGGCAACATAATTGTCTGAACTCACGTTCTCAACTGCAGAGACCAGTACCGATCCCTGTGACTGTGTCATCCCCACCACACTCTTCCTCACTCCCAACAACTTGAATGGCATCCATGGTGCCAGGTACGTCCACTCCTCCAGCCCGCACCCTTCTCCTCACCCGCCCAGGCAGCAGGCATCTGTTGGACACAATGCCGGGGGATGCGGTTCCTCCGTCTCTACATGCTGATCTCCCGGATCTGCCTGGCTCACACGCAGACCCTCCTGTCCCTGAGCACTGACAAAGCTAAAGCTATGTCTGACCTGAGGGGAGTGACTGCCTCCTGGGACAGAGCATCCAGGTAACTCTCTCTCCCGCCACCCGCCCCACCCCCCTCCCCCCCGCCCCCCACCCTCTGCCTGATGCCCCACAGTTCAGCTCAACAACTTAGAGCTGAAGTTGCCCAAAAAGCAGGCAGTTCTCATCATATCTCTTCCTTGCCACAACTTGTTGGCTGGTTTGAATGTTAATAAACACAGGTCATTTGGATGTCATTAGTCTGACAGCAAAACGTGGTTCCAATAAGTGGCTCCACATTCTTACCTCAGTGACAAGAATACGTTGCCACGATCCTCTTATATCCCTGCGTGGGAATGATCCAGTGAACACGACTATATCAGTTTGTCAAGTTAAGGGCCTTTGATTGTGAGTTGAATTCAAACCTTTGAGTTTGAATTCAACTCAATGGCTACTGTTTCTGGAGAGAGTTCCTCATTGTGAGGGGAGGAGGGAGTCCTGGCCAGCGGTGATTTTGAAGGCAGCTGCATTTCCATTTTGCTCAGTGCCTCTGTGGATGTTCTTCAACCTCTGGGATCTTCAGTCCCTGGAACCCAGCCTGGTAACAATGGCCCCATTATTACACCTAAAGCTTCTATTGTTGGATACCGGGGGAGGGGGGGGGAGGGGAGGGGAGGGGAGGGGGGGGGGGCGCTGATCTTCCACTCAGGCAGAGGGCGGAGGCCAGAAGCCCCCTGAAAATGTCTGCCATCCATTCTGAAACAGACATCTACGACATTATTCAGGTTCTGGGCAAAGGGACGTTCGGTGAGGTGGCAAAGTGCTGGAAGAGAAGCACGGGCCATTTTGTTGCCATCAAGATTCTCAAGAGTGACTCATATCGAGCTCGAATCATCAAGAATGAATTAAAGATGCTGAGGGTGCTGGGATCAGTGGATCCCGACCAATATCACTTCATCCGATTCTTTGAGTGCTTCCACGATGACACCAAGTCATACCTGGTGTTTGAGCTGATGGAGCAGAACATATTTGAGTTTCAGAAGGAGAACAACTTTGCTCTGCTTCCAGCCAGGCACATTCGGACTATTACCACCCAGGTTCTGAGGGCACTCCAGAAACTAAAGGACCTGTCAATCATCCACGCTGACCTCAAACCCGAGAATATCATGATCATCGATCAGAAGAGGTTCCCATTCCGCGTGAAGGTCATCGATTTTGGATCGGCCAGCATATTTCATGAGGTGCGGTACGTTAAAGGTAGGAGTGCGTGTTCATTCCCTCCTTACTGGCCTCACACACAGCGTCAATGAGCCCTCAACATGGTGGTGACTAGGACTCAGCCTGGGACATACCAACTGTGCACAGATCTGGCAGAGACTTTCCACATGCCTTACAATAACAGCAACATTTATACAGCATCTCTTTATGTGGTCAGGCATTCCCCTCACAAGAACCTGAGTAGACATCATTTGTCACCAAGTTACATGAGGAGATATTAGGACATGTGTCCAAATGGTTGGTCAAAGAGGGTGGCACGGTGGCACAGTGGTTGGCACGGCTGCTTCACAGTGCCAGGGACCCGGGTTTGATTCCCGGCTTGGGTCACTGTCTGTGGGGAGTTTGCATGTTCTCCCCATGTCTGCGTGGGTTTCCTCCGGGTGCTCCGGTTTCCTCCCACACTCCAAAGATGTGTAGGTTAGGTGGATTGGCCATGCTAAATTGCACCTTAGTGTCCAAAGATGTATAGATTATGTGAATTAGCCATGGTAAATGTGCAGGGGACAGCACAGAGGAGGTGTGGGCCTGGGTAAGATGCACTTTCGGAGAGTCGGTGCAGACACAATGGGCCAAATGGCCTCCTTCTGCACTGTAGGGATTCTATGGTTAGGTCGGTTTTAAGGGGTGACTGGATGAAAGCGAGGTGGCGAGGTTTTGGGGAGGGAATCCCAAATCTTAGGACCCAGGCAGCTGAAGGCATGGCCATCAATGGTGGAGCGATTAAAATTGGTACAAGAAGTGAAAATTGGAGATGTAATAGATCTCGGAGGTTGTAGAGTTGGCGGAGGGTTGTAGAGTTGGCGGAGGGTTGTAGTGTTGGCGGAGGGTTGTAGAGTTGGCGGAGGGTTGTAGAGTTGGCAGAGGGTTGTAGAGTTGGCAGAGGGTTGTAGAGTTAGTGGAGGGTTGTAGAGTTGGCGGAGGGTTGTAGAGTTGGCGGAGGGTTGTAGAGTTGACGGAGGGTTGTAGAGTTGATGGAGGGTTGTAGAGTTGGTGGAGGGTTGTAGAGTTGGCGGAGGGTTGTAGAGTTGGCGGAGGGTTGTAGAGTTGGCGGAGGGTTGTAGAGTTGGCAGAGGGTTGTAGAGTTGACGGAGGGTTGTTGAGTTGGCAGAGGGTTGTAGAGTTGGCGGAGGGTTGTAGAGTTGACGGAGGGTTGTAGAGTTGGTGGAGGGTTGTAGAGTTGATGGAGGGTTGTAGAGTTGGCGGAGGGTTGTAGAGTTGACGGAGGGTTGTTGAGTTGGCGGAGGGTTGTAGAGTTGGCGGAGGGTTGTAGAGTTGGCGGAGGGTTGTAGAGTTGGCGGAGGGTTGTAGAGTTGGCAGAGGGTTGTAGGGTTGGCGGAGGTTACAGGGCAAGGCCAGGGAGGGATTTGAACACAACAATAAGAAATTTAAAATTTCAAAGCTAAGAATTTTCAAGAATCCTCACTGTTAAAAATATTACCTATCCTCGTCTGCTCCGTAATGTCCCCTTCAGGGAAGGAAATCTGCCGTCCTTACCCGGTCTGGCCTACATGTGACTCCAGAGCCACAGCAATGTGGTTGACTCTTAACTGCCTCGGGCAACTAGGGATGGACAATAAATGCTGGCCCAGCCAGCGACGCCTACAAATGAATTAGCAAATAAATCTCCAATTCTCCAATCTACAGAGTCTTAACATTGAACCCGAGCATCATCTAATCAATCCTGTTTGATCTATCTCACCTTTGATCTTGAGATGAGCCAATCTCGCATTGGCTAATAAGAGGTTTAATAGAAATGTTCTTTTGTAAATGATGAAGAGTTTGACTGGGTGAATAAGTGGAAGGTTATTCTGACCAGTTGGGGAGTTACTGACGAGAGAATTACGAAAGTTACATTTGTCATTGCGAGTGGGCAGGAAACATTTCTTTCCCCAAAAGGCTATTGGAACACAGAATGTTTTATCTTTTTTTATTAATTCATGGGACATGGGCGTTGCTGGCTAGGACAGCATTTATTGCCCATCCCTAGTTGCCCTTGAGAAGGTGGTGGTGAGCTGCCTTCTTGAATCGTTGCAGTCCATGTGCTGTGGGTTGACCCACAATGCTGTTAGGAAGGGAATTCCAGGATTTTGACCCAGCGACTGCAAAGGAACGGTGATATATTTCCAAGTCAGGATGGTGAGTGGCTTGGAGGGAAACTTGCAGGTGGTGGTGTTCCCATGTATCTGCTGCCCTTGTCCTTCTAGATGGAAGTGGTTGTGAGTTTGGAAGGTGCTGTCTAAGGATCTTTGGTGATTGCAGGGAATGGTTGAGAAACACCACTGGGGAAGTCTAATCTGAGAAATAGACACATGGGCAGTGTGGTTAACTTTGGATTGATTCTGGGCTTTGGGGACAGAGTGGGACAGTGGAACTAGTTTCTCCCTGATAGAGTACTGGGGGAGAGAGAGAGAGAACAGGGCAGTGCCATTAGTCTAGGAATGATACAGAAGGGCTCAGGGGAGAGAGAAAGTTAATGCCATTAGTTTTGGATTGTCCTCACAAAGAACCAACAATAGGCTGCGTGGACCTCCTTCAATGGTTCTAGGAAACTTTTTGATGATTGGAAGAGCATGTTTGAACTGTTTAGGGTTTGACAAAGGGGTTTGCGTAAATAGGCTCCATAATGCCATTAGTGATGGTGCTTTGTAAGTCCCAATGTGGGAAAAGAGTGTGTGTGTATTGCTTCTACCCTCTCCTGGCCCAGCCTCCCACATGGTGCCCATAAGACCCAGGCCAGAAACTTCAAGGTGCTTTCTGAAGGTAGCCTAGATCTTAAGTTTTTACATTTGATTTTGGCATTGGGGTGAGCGTAAGGTGTTTCACTCCAGGTATGTTTCAAGTGACCCACTAGGGAGCTTTTATCAAACAAAGTTTATTTAAGAACACAGTTAAAATGCAATAAAAAGATTAACTTTTACCAACGACAAAAATCAAACATGATATAATATAAACTTAACAGCTCACTATCTATGATATTCCAAGTCAAACAACACCTCATAAACATACACTCATTCCGAGACTTGGCACAAAAAGCAAGTATACTCACGTGATGCTGGGTTTTGCAGCTTTTTTACACTCGCTGTGAATTAGCCCTTTGAATGTTGGATCAAATCTCTGAGGCTTCCCAGTCCTGGAAACCTCCATCCGTCGGGGTATTGAGTATAAAAGTTGGCAGGTCATGCTGCAGCTGTACAGAACCTTAGTTAGGCCTCATTTAGAATATTGTGTACAATTCTGGTTGCCACACTGCCAGAAGGATGTGGATGCTTTGGAGAGGGTACAGAAGAGGTTTGCCAGGATGTAGCCAGGTCTGGAGGGTATTAGCTATGAGGATACGTTGGATAAACTTGGTTTGTTCTCACTGGAATGATGGAGGTTGAGGGGTGACCTGATAGAGGTTTACAAGATGATGAGTGGCATGGACAGAGTGGATAGTCAGATGCTCTTTTCTAGAGTAAAAAAATCAAGTACTAGGGGACAGAGGTTTAAGGTGCATGGGAAAAGGTTTAGAGATGTGGGAGGCAAGTTTTTTAGATAGATAGATAGAATCCTACAGTGAAGAAAGAGGCCATTCGGCCCATCGAGTCTGCACCAACCACAATCCCACCCAGGCCCTATCCACATAGCCCTACATATTTACCCACTAACCCCTCTAACCTATGCATCCCGGGACACTAAGGGGCAATTTAGAATGGCCAATCAACCTAGCCCGCACATCTTTGGATTGTGGGAGGAAACCGGAGCACCCGGAGGAAACCCACACAGACACAGGGAGAATGTGCAAACTCCACACAGACAGCGACCCAAGCCGGGATTCGAACCCAGGTCCCTGGAGCTGTGAAGCAGCAATGCTAACCACTGTGCTACCATGCCGCCCAACACAGAGTGTTACACAGAGTGTAAGAATGTAGTGTTACAGTCATAGCTAGGGTGTGGAGAAAGATCAGCTTAATACAAGGTAGGTCCATTCAAAAGTCTGATGGCAGCAGGGAAGAAGCTGTTCTTGAGTCCGTTTGGCCGCGTTATGGACACATCTTCCTTTGCCATCCTGGGGACGGGAGCTGAACCAGAACTTCTGGCTCAGAGGCAGGGACGGTAACCCCACTGTGCCACAAGACCTTTATATTCTATCTCTTACTGCATCTAAATTCTATCGCCCACCTACAACCACACCCCCCCCCCCCCCCCCCCCACCCCCACCAGCCCTCCGCACAGACCCTCATTCTACTGAATCTGGCCCACTGCTTCTCTCTCTCTCTCTCTCTCTGAACCCTCCAACTGATCACCGGGTCCTATAGAGTCTGAAATCCCCCTCCCCAAACTCTTCCACCTCCTCACTGACGCCGAGGGACACTTTCAAAGTCCCCCCTTGTGAACCCAGACCGCAAACAGAACCTTTCCCCCAGCTCCCTGGGGAGACTGAACCCAACCACGAGGGGCCTGACAACCGGTGGAACAGGGAGGTTTCCGAGTGGCATGAACCTCGGAACCTTGAAGGAGTAGAGGACCCTAACGGATAGGGTCAAAAACAAAAACGGAAAACCTCGACAGGAGGGACAGCTTTTAACTGGAGGAAGCTGGAATATCAGTGGGCAACTGCTGTGTAAACTATCTGGTTAGGCCCCGTCCGGAGAGCAGCTTTGACTTCTGGCCTCCAGACCTTGCACAGGTACAGCCAGGTTCACCAGGCTGAAACCGAGGCTATGGAGGAAAAGCTGCACAGACGATGCCTGTGTCCCTCGGATATAGAAAATTAAGGGTGGATTTGATTGAGCTGCTTGAAAAGTGGTTCAGTCGCACTGAACTTGAATATTGCTGAAGAGAGACAGATCGCTGAAGTTTTTCATTCCGCACTCATCAGGACAAACTTCAGAAATATTGAGGTGTTTAATATGATGAAGGGATTTATTTATTGTTCTATTTATTATTTTTTATTAGGTCACAAGTAACTTCATTGCAGTGCTAATGTAAGCCTTACTTGTGACTAATAAATAAATGTTAAATTACTGTGAAAATCCCCCAGTCGCCACACTCTAGCACCTGTTCGGGTACACTGCTTGCTCAAGGAGTGGGAATCCTAACCCTGATCCTGTATTCCTCATGTATCCTTGCTTGGGTCAATTAAAGCCTTTGAGGACATTTCCTTGTTAAAGGTGCTATATAAATGCGAGTGGTTTGGTCCCTGTAAAACTCAGACATCATGGCACAGTCCTGCCCTTGTGTCTCCTGCCGAACCCATTTCATCCGGAAAATACTTGCTGCCCAATCAGGGAACATGATGTGGAGATGCCGGTGTTGGACTGGGGTAAACACAGCAATAAATAATCACAGTAAGAATGGAGTGGTAACTAGGGGGCATAACTATAGGGTTCATGGTGGGAGATATAGGAAGGATGTCCGAGGTAGGTTTTTTACTCAGAGAGTGGTTGGGGTGTGGAATGGACTGCCTGCAGTGATAGTGGAGTCAGAAACTTTAGGAACATTTAAGAAGCTATTGGATAGGCACATGGAGTACTTCGGGATGATAGGGAGGAAATAGCTTGACCTGGGTTTCAGACAAAGCTCGGCACAACAACGTGGGCCGAAGGGCCTGTTCTGTGCTGTACTGTTCTATGTTCTATGTCTCACAACACCAGGGTAAAGTCCAACAGGTTTATTTGGTAGCAAACACCACTAGCATTCGGAGCGCTGCTCCTTCGTGAGTGGGAGATCTCCCACTCACCTGACGAAGGAGCAGCGCTCCGCAAGCTAGTGGCGTTTGCTACCAAATAAACCTGTTGGACTTTAACCTGGTGTTGTGAGACTTCTTAATCTGGGAACGTCAGGAATACAGTAAGAAGTCTCACAACACCAGGTTAAAGTCCAACAGGTTTATTTGGTAGCAAATACCATAAGCTTTCGGAGCGCTGCTCCTTCGTCAGATGGAGTGGAAATGTGCTCTCAAACAGTGCACACTGCATCTGACGAAGGAGCAGCGCTCTGAAAGCTTATGGTATTTGCTACCAAATAAACCTGTTGGACTTTAACCTGGTGTTTTGTGAGACTTCTTACTGTGTTTACCCCAGTCCAACGCCGGCATCTCCACATCAACGTCAGGAATGTCAGCTGCCCCATCTGCTGGTTGGACCCCAGTCCTGCAGCTAAACATGTTGAAGTGTTCTGGCTGAAAACCTGATGGTTATTCAGCTTACTGTATAGCTGGCATTGCCAAACAGATTCCCTCCCACCTGTATAATTCCACCTTTGAAATTCCCACCCGTGTAATTCCCGCCCGTGCAATGCCATCTAGCCAGTACCATCTTGTCCACACAGTTGTACATGATGCACAGGACAACAATGAGAATTTGGCCACCTTTTCACATTGCACAGAAGCTGCCTCTCAGTTTGTGTGAGCCCCTCATTCCTGGCAGAGATTTGGTCATGTGTGACATACAGGAAGGTGTTGAAGCTGTGTATCATCCCAGTGTAGCCAGCTCACCTCCTGCTGCCATAGAAATTTGGGGATCCCACTGTGTTAATTGCTTCTGATGCCAGGCACCATAATTGATACTTGAATATTGGATCTATTTACAGAACGCAGCATTTGTCTGCCTCCCGATCAAATGCCCAGTGTCCCGGAAGTCTCCCTTCATACTGCATTGAATAAACAAGAATCAGAGAATCATAGAATCCCTACAGAGCAGGAGAAACCATTCGGCCCATCGAATCTGCACCGACTCTCGGTCAGAGTATTTTACCCAGGCCCTGTTCCCCCCCATAATTCCCACACATTTACCATGGCTAATCCCTTCTAACCTACAGACTTTAGGCCACTAAGGGCAATTTAGCACGGCCAATCCCCTTACCTGCACAAACTTGGAATAGTGTGTACAGTTCTGGCCACCCTATTATAGAAAGATTATTATTAAACTAGAAAAAGTGCAGAAAAGATTTACTAGGATGCTACCGGGACTTGATGGTTTCAGTTATAAGGAGAGGCTGGATAGACTGGGACTTTTTTCTCTGGAGCGTAGGAGGCTGAGGGGTGATCTTATAGAGGTCTATGAAATAATGAGGGGCACAGATCAGCTCGTCAATATCTTTTCCCAAAGGTAGGGGAGTCTAAAACTAGAGGGCTAGGTGAGAGGGAAGAGATACAAAAGTGTCCAGAGGGCAATTTTTTCACACAGAGGGTGGTGAGTGTCTGGAACAAGCTGCCAGAGGTAGTAGTAGAGGCGGGTACAATTTTGTCTTTTAAAAAGCTTTTAGACAGTTACATGGGTAAGATGGGTTTAGAGGGATATGGGCCAAATGCTGGCAATTGGGACTAGCTTAGGGGTTTAAAAAAAAAAGGGCAGCATGGACAGGTTGGGCCGAGGGGTCTGTTTCCATGGTGTAAACCTCTATGACTCTATCTTTGGCATGTGGGAGGAAACTGGAGCACCTAGAGGAAACCCATGTAGACACGGGGAGAACGTGCAGACTCCACACAGTCATCTGAGGCCGGAATCGAACCCGGGTTCCTTGCGCTGTGAGGCAGCAGTGCTAACCACTGTGCCACCGTGCCACCCCAATCGAATCAGCAAATAGACCAAAGGACAACCCCTTAAAGGGGCAATGCAACAAAAAACTAAACTTTAAAAGAAAGAAATCAAAAACTTTACCAGATACTTATCATACTAAAATAAGGTTCCCAGGGTTTGTAGGTGCTCCAGCTCCTGTTGTGTCAATTGGCTGTGGAAGGCCTCGTTTAGCGGGAGGACTTCACAAGCTCCCCCTCCAGGGGTAATTGGGCCTGACATAGCCACGGGATGGGATAGACAGTTGGGTCTAACAGTCCCCATGATGGCCCATTGGTTGGACATCTTAGTAGCCACTTTAGCCAGGCCAGGAGCTGACACACAAGATGGGGAGCGTTGATCTGCCTGCTCCCACCAGCCCCCCCCCCCCTCCCCCCCTGACCCTCCCCCGTCTCCTCTTTGACTTGGATGCCGGGATAGTCGGTAACACAACCATAATTGCAGGTGACACTAAAATAGGTGGGATAGTAAGTTGCAAAAATGAAATAATAAATTTACAAATGGATATGGATTGGTTAAGTGAATGGGACAAAATGTAGCAGATGGACCTGGGTGTTCTAGTGCATGAATCACAGAAAATTAGTATGCAGATACAGCAAGTAATAAGGAAAACAAATGGAATCTAGTAGTGAAGTGTTACTGCTACTGTACAAAGCATTAGTCAGACCATACTTACCTGAGGAAGGATGTAGTGGCATTGGAGGCAGCTCAGAGGAGGTTCACTAGATTGATTCCAGAGATGAGGGGTTTGTCACATGGAGAGGTTGGGGTTCGGCTGATACTCCCTGGAGTTTAGAAGAATGAGGGGAAATCAAATTCAAGTGTATAAGGTAACAAAGGAGACGTGGAGAGGCTGTTTCTTCTTGTGGGGCAATCTAGAACAAGAGGTCACAGTTTTAGGAGAAGCGGGTGGCAGATTTAAAACAGAGATGAGGAGGAATTACTTCTCTCAGAGGGTGGTGAGTCTGTGGAATTCACTGCCCCAGAGTGCGGGTGGATGCCGGGTCTTTGGGTAAATTTAAGGATGAGGTGGACAGATTTTTAATGGGTTTGAAGGGCGAGGGTGAACGGGCAGGAAGGTGGCGTTGAGGCTGAGATGAGATCAGCCCTGATCGTATTAAATGGCGGAGCAGACTGGAGGGGCTGAATGGCCTACTCCTGCTCCTGGTTCTTATGATATTTTATGATCCAGCAGAAGGTAAATCTTCATCCAAATGCTGATTAATAATTGGCATTTGGATCCTGCCGAGATCTCTGCACCTTCATCCAGCCCTACGACCCTCCGGGATCTCTATCTTTATAGCCTCCTCCAACTCTATAACCGTCTGAGATATCTGTATCCTCCTCCGGCCCTACAACCGTCCGAGATCTCTATCTCTGTAGCCTCCTCCATCCTTACAACCCTCCGAGAGCTCTCTGTTTCTCCAATTCCATCCTCTGACATCTCTGTTTTTCTGCGTCCCACCAGCATCGGCCATGACATCAGGTGTCCAGGCTGGAAGTTCTAGAATTTTGTTCCTGAATCCTCCGCCCCTCTCTCCCTTAAAACCAACCCATCCGACCAAGCTATCGGTCGCCCATCCCAATACCTCCCTAATTAGTTCAGTTCTGACATTTGCTTGACAACAGCACCTTGGGTCATTGTAGGCGCTATGTAAATGCCAAGTTGTTGTTGTGCCTGGTAGGAATGTTTGGCCCCTTAGAATCGATCAGAAGAGCCCCCAGTTCAGATCCGCGATTCCTTCTTGGTTTAACCTCTGTGCTTTCTCCTTCCCCCTCAGAACCCTACATCCAGTCACGGTTCTACCGCTCGCCGGAGATTCTGCTGGGCCTCCCCTTCTGTGAGAAGGTGGACATGTGGTCCCTGGGCTGCGTGATGGCCGAACTGCACCTGGGCTGGCCCCTCTACCCCGGCAACAGCGAGTACGATCAGATCAGGTACATTGCCGAAACGCAGGGGCTGCCCAAGGACCACCTGCTGAACGCGGCCACCAAGGCCAGCCGCTTCTTCAGACGCAACCCCCGGCAGCACTCGCTTCAGCAGTGGCAGCTCAAGTGCGCTGCCGATTACCAGGCCGAGACCATGATCCAGCCGCTGGAGAGGAGGAAGTACATCCTAAAGTCCTTGGACCAGCTGGAGAACATTAACATCACCAAGACTGTCTTCCCGGATGACGAGGTTATAGCTGAGTTCCACGATCGTAAAAACATGGTGGAGCTGATCAAAAGAATGCTCACCTTGGACTCTCACGAGCGAATCACGCCCAGCGCGGCCCTGAAGCATCCCTTTGTCACCATCCAGCAACTCAAGACCACACACGAACACACCAATTATTACGAGCTGTCGGTCCAAGGCCTCAACGCGGCCCTGAACTGTGACAGGAGGGTGCTGGCCAACCGCCATTACTACAACATGGCCGATGAGGCCTACTACCCCAACTCGGACTACTACGAGTGCCGGCAGGCCCGCCACATCCCCAGCATCAGCTCGATGCAGCGGGCCATCGACAAGATGGACAGCCTGACCATTGAGGAGCCAGGCGCCCTGAATGTGTGGCCTGAGGGAGCAGGAAACGCAGGGTACCAGCCCTCGACCTCCAAGGCCGGCAGCTCCACATGCCTGCCCCACTCATACCACCACGGGGCCTGCTGCAGGGCCAGCCACCCTTCCCACCGACACAGGAAAGAGCCAGTCATGGGTTACTACGCCAACCGGTGTGGGATGAAGCAGCGAAAGGCTCCCCATCATTCCCAGTCTGATCCCAATTTTGGCAGTTTAATTTTACTCGGGCAGGAACCTTCCACGGAGGTCATTAACTGGGAGGAGGAAGAGACAAAGGCCATCTTCTCTACACCCTCGTCCACGGCACAAGAAACCAAGAGGCCGGAGGAGCTCTCGGCCGCTAAAGAACCTTCAGGTCCTGAGGTAAACCCCGGCGAAAGCGTATGGCAACTATGAGGTGTTGCCAAGGTGTTTGGGTGGCATCCAGCTCTACAAATGTTTAAACAAGAGCTTTAGTGGCAAAAGGTGCGGCGGGTAAATACTATAAAACCGTTTGGGGCACATGAAGCCAGGGCGAAAACTTTCAGGTGTTTTTTGTGGCTCCGTCACCGGGTCGGTCAATAAGACAGGAGTGGGTATTGAACACACTGACGTACAGGAATGACTCTGCAATGGAGGCAACAGACATTGACTTTACTACAGGACTTATACCATAGGTGCTAATGGATAGCCTGGCACCAATACAGGACTGGTACTGGAGTGGGTCATAGAAACATAGAAACTAGAAGCAGGAGGAGGCTATTCGGCCCTTCGAGCCTGCTCCGCCATTCATTTTGACCGTGGCTGATCATCAAATTCAATATCCTGATTCCCTCCTTCCCCCCATATCCCTTGATCCCTTTAGCCCCAAGAGCTATATCTAATTTCTTCTTGAAATCACAATGTTTTGGCCTCAGCTACTTTCTGTGGTAGTGAATTCCACACATTCACCACCCTCTGGGTGAAGAAATTTCTCTTCACCTCAGTTCTAAAAGCTTTACCCCTTATCCTCAAACTATGACCCCTAGTTCTGGACTCCCCCACCATCGGGAACATTCTTTCTGAATGTTAGAATTTTATAAGTTTCTATGAGATTCCCTCTCTCTCTTCTAAACTCCAGTGAATACAATCCTAACCGACTAAGTCTCTCCTCATATGACAGACCTGCCATCCCAGGGTAATGAACACACTGGCACTAATACAGGACGAGTACTGGACTGTATAATGGACAAAAGAATAACAGCAGCCCCTTCAGCTCATAAACCGGTGCTATCAATCAGTTAAATTACATTCATTTGTATCTCAATCTCATTTCCAAGGACACAAGGAATAGGAGCAGGAGCGAACCATTCGGCCCATCGAGCTGCTCCACCATTCAATGCCATCCTGGCTGATCTTGGGATTCAACTCCATTTTCCTGCCTGCTTTCCATTTCCCACAAATTCCCTGAGAGACCCAATATCCGTCTATCCCAGCCTTAAATCTCTTCAAACGAGGGAGCATCTACAACCCTCTGTGGCAGAGATTTCCAAAGATTCACAGCCCATTGGGTGAAATAATGTCTCCTTTATCTCAGTGCTAAATGATCAGCCCCCTATCCTGAGACTGTACCCCCGTGTTTTAGAATCCCTGACCAATGGGAACAATCTCTCTGTGTCCACCTTATCAAACCCTTTCAGAACTGCGTAGGTTTCAATGCAATCGCCTCTCATTCTTCTAACCCCATCCTCCATAAATACGGTGGCCTCAGTGGGTTAGTGCTGCTGCCTCACAGCGCCTGGGACCCGTGTTCGATTCCCGGCTTGGGTCACTGTCTGTGTGTGAGTCTGCACGTTCTTCCCGTGTCTGTGTGGGTTTCCTCCGGGTGCTCCAGTTTCCTCCCACTATCCAAAGATGTGCAGGTTAGGTGGATTGGCCATGTTAAATTGCCCCTTAGTGTCAGGGGCACTAGCTAGGGTAAATATGTGGGGTTATGGGGATAGGGCCTGGGTGGGATTGTGGTCGGTGCAGACTCGATGGACTGAATGGTCTCCTTCTGCACTGTAGGTGTTCAATGATTCTATACTCACAATAGTCCAGATGTGGTTTCAGCAAAACCCTGTACAATTTCAGCAAAATGTTTTTATTCTTGTAATCAAATCCCTTCGGAATAAAGGCCAACATGCGATTTGCCTTCCTCACTGCTTGTCTCATCTGCCTACTAACTTGCTGTGTTCCTTGTATGAACACATCCAAATCTCTCTGAACATCAGCATTTACGAGTTTCTCACCTTTTAAAAAGTACTCTGCTTTATTATTCTTCTAAACTGGTGTCTAACTGCCTCTCTGTGTCCTCCCCACAGCTTACCTTCCCATCTAGTTTGGTATCATCAGCAAACTTGGATACATTGTCCTCTGTTTCTTCCTCTTGGTCATTGGTGTAGATTGTAAATAGCTGAGACCCCAGCACTGATCCTTGTGGTGCTCCACTAGTCACTCCCTGCCAACTTGGAAAAGCTCCAGTTATGTCCACTCTCTACATTCTATGCATTAATGAATCCTCTACCCATGCTAAATTATTGCCCCCAACTCCATGACCCCTTATCCTGCCTATTAACTTTTTGTTTGGCAGCTTATCGAATGCCTTTTGGGAATCTGGGTATACTACATCTAACGGTTCCCCTTTATCTACCCTACCTAGTTCCATCTTCAAGAAATCCAAATAGTTTTGTCAAACAGGATTTCCTCTGGAAACACTATGTTGACCCATTCTAATCAGACTGTGCTATTCAAGAGTACTGTTAAAACTTCCTTGATGATAGATTCCGGTATTTTCCCCAACAACTGATTGGCCTCCTCTCTCTCTCCTTTCTTAAAAAGTGGCGTAACATTTGACAATTTCCAATCTAATGGGACAATTCCCAAATCTAAGGATTTTTGGAAAATCATAGCCAGCACATCCCTTATCTCTGCAGTTATCTCTTTTAGAACCCTAGCGCCTTAGTTCTGCTATTAATTTGATGGCACTGGTGGTTAGCACTGCTGACTCACAGCGCCAGGGACCTGGATTCGTTTCTGGCCTTGGGTCACTGACTATGTGGAGTTTTCACGTTCTCTCCGTGTCTGTGTGAGCTTCCTCCAGGTGCTCCGGTTTCCTCCCACACTCCAAAGATGTGCGGGTTAGGTGCATTGGCCATGCTGAAATTGCCCCCTAGTGTCCAAAGATAAGCGGCATGGTGACACAGTGGTTAGCACTGCTGCCTCACAGTGCCAGGGACCCGGGTTCAATTCCAGCCTTGGATTCAAACCACTCTTTCCCAGTCTATATGAAGATTAAAACCCTCACAATTATTACATTTCCTTAGTCATAAGCTCCAATAATTTCTTCACAGAATAAATCATAGAACCCCAACAGTGCAGAAAGAGGCCATTTGGCCCATTAAGCCTGCACCAACAACAATCCCACCCAGAGCCTATCCCCACGTATATCTCCCTGACACTAAGGTGAAATTTAGCATGGTCAATCAGCCTAACCTGCACATCTTTGGACTGTGGGAGGAAACCGGAGCACCCGGTGGAAACCCACGCAGACACAGGGAGAATGTGCAAACTCCACACAGACAGTGACCCAAGCCGGGAATCGAACCCAGGTCCCTTACACTGTGACGCAGCAGTGCCAATCACTGTGCCACTGTGCCGCCTTTTATGTAATGCCCTTATAATCATTATGGAGTCAACAAACTACTCCCGAGGCCAGATACTTACCCACTACTGTCCATAATTTACCATCAGGGCTACCCCACTGTTTTGCCATTCTGTCCATCTTTCTGAAATATTGTGTACCCTGGAGTAGTTATTTCACATCATTGATCATCTTGTATCCATATCTCTGTAATGACCATTAAATCAAAATCATTTACCAGTACTGGAGCCACTAGTCAATCTATCCTATTGTAAGCAAGGGGAAGTGGTGGCGCAGTGGTATTGACACGGGAGTGGTAATCCAGAGACCCATGGTGATGCTTTAGGGACCTGTGTTCGAATCCCCCCAAGGCAGATGGTGAAATTTGCCTTCAATAAAAATCTTGAATTGGAACTCTAATGATGACCACAAATCGATAGTCATTAATCATAAAAACCCATCTCGTTCACTAATGTCCTTTCGAGAGGGAAATCTAAACATTGAGGGGTACAACGATAGCACAGGAAAATGGTGCTGAAGTTGATAATCAGCCATGACCTCATTGAATAACAGAGTGGGCTTGAAGGGCTGAATGGCCTTCTCCTATTTCATATGTTAACTGTATTGCCTAAAGCACAATTTCTGGTGGTGCCTGCACGTTGTCACTTTTCATTTATTCTTGTCCTATTATTTATTCCACCTGAACTATCTCCTCCCAAATTTATTAGCTTGAAATCCTTGTGATGTCCTATTTATCCTTTCTGCTTTGACCCTGGTCTGGTTCCAGCCCAACTCAGATGGCGCCCCTCCCAACATTGTAGTTTCTCC
This sequence comes from Mustelus asterias, assembly GCF_964213995.1. Classification (NCBI taxonomy): domain Eukaryota; kingdom Metazoa; phylum Chordata; class Chondrichthyes; order Carcharhiniformes; family Triakidae; genus Mustelus; species Mustelus asterias. The sequence continues at coordinate 46,108,999 of NC_135824.1, read as the reverse complement.
CCATCCAACTACTGGTTCCTGGGCCCAGTGAAATGGGCCCTCTCTTTAGAACACCTCTCCTTCAGGCCTGTGTTCAACTCTCCAACCTGCTTATCTGAATGTCAATGTGTATGTACCTTGGGTAGTAATCCAGAGATTATGATCTTGAGGTCTTGTCCTTTAATTTAGCTCCTGCTTCTTGGCACTCTCTGAGCTTAACTTCTTGCCTACTTTTCCTTTTGCTCTTTGCCCCAACATGGATCACAATGATGAGATTCTGCCCCTCGTCCTCAAGCCAGGCAGGCAACATATCATGTGGAACTCTCAATCCTTCTTGCAAAGGATGCACGGGGCGGCACGGTGCCACAGTGGTTAGCACTGCTGCCTCACAGCGCCAGGGATCTGGGTTCGATTCCAGCCTTGGGTTACTGTGTGTGGAGTCTGCACTTTTTCCCCAGTGTCTGCGTGGGTTTCCTCCGGATGCTCCAGTTTCCTCTCACACTCCAAAGATGTGCAGGTTAGGTGCATTGGCTATGCTAAATTGCCCCTTAGTGTCAGGGGGGATTAGCAGGGTAAATACATGGGGATACAGGGATAGGGTCTGGGTGGGATTGTGGTCGGTGCAGACTCGATGGGCCGAATGGTCTCTTTCTGCACTGTAGGGATTCTATGATCAGCTGGAGGAAACTCACACAGACCCGGGGCAAACGTGCAGCGTCCACACAGACAGTCACCCAAGGCTGGAATCGAACCTGGGTCCCTGGGCTGTGAGGCAGCAGCACTAACCACTGTGCCACCATGCCACCTGATTGCTCCAGTTTCCTCCCCCAGTCCAAAGGTGTGCAGGTTATGTGGATTGACCAGGCTAAATTACCCCTTAGTGTTCAAAGATGTGTGAGCTAGGGGAATTAGTGGGGTGAAAACGTGGGGTTGTGGGGATAGGGCCTGTGTGGGATACTCTGTCGGAAGGTCAATGCAGACTCGATGGACCGGGTGGCCTCCTTCTGCACTGTAGGGATTCTATTCTATGATTCAAATCTGTTCCCCCTAGGTACTGAATCCCCTACAATTGCCAAATTACACCTTATCCATCCTTATTTTACCTGTCGACAGCCTCATACTCCAGAGTGCTAATACCTACATACTAGCTATCCTTTCAACAGGAGTTATCCACCAGATCAAAGCCACCTGGTGAAGCTGAAACAGAGGCAAAGGGATTTCATTGGCTTGTTCAGCCTCACACCTTTCCTCCCACTCATCCCAGTGTCCCAGCTATCACCTATTTATCTGTACTCCACATCCTGGGACATCTAAGGGGCAATTTAGCATGGCCAATCCACCTAACCGGCACATCTTTGGACACTAAGGGTTAATTTAGCATGGCCAATCCACCTAACCTGCACATCTTTGAACACTAAGGGGTAATTTAGCATGGCCAATCCACCTAACCGGCACATCTTTGGACACTAAGGGTTAATTTAGCATGGCCAATCCACCTAACCGGCACATCTTTGGACACTAAGGGACAATTTAGCATGGCCAATCCACCTAACCTGCACATCTTTGGACACTAAGGGACAATTTTGTAGCATGATCAATCAACCTAAACTAACCAATTGCCCAAAGACAATTAAAGACCATCGCAATTAACGATCAGCAATGTGGTTGACTCTCAACTACTCTCTGAATAACAGCAACTAGGGAATGGGCAATAAATGCTGTAAGAAGTCTCACAACACCAGGCTAAAGAGCAACAGGTTTATTTGGTAGCAAATACCATAAGCTTTCGGAGTGCTGCTCCTTCGTCAGATGGAGTGGAAATGTGCTCTCAAACAGTGCACAGGGACACAAAAAGTCAAGTTACAGAATACTGATTAGAATGCGAATCCCTACAGCCAGCCAGGTCTTAAAGGTACAGACAATGTGGGTGGAGGGAGCATTAAACACAGGTTAAAGAGATGTGTATTGTCTCCAGACAGAACAGCTAGTGAGATTCTGCAAGTCCAGGGGGCAAGCTGTGGGGGTTACTGATAATGTGACATAAATCCAACATCCCGGTTTAGGCTGTCCTCATGTGTGCGGAACTTGGCTATCAGTTTCTGCTCAGCGACTCTGCGCTGTCGTGTGTCGTGAAGGCCGCCTTGGAGAACGCTTACCTGAAGATCCAAGGCTGAATGCCCGTGACTGCTGAAGTGCTCCCCAACAGGAAGAGAACAGTCTTGCCTGGTGATTGTCGAGCGGTGTTCATTCATCCGTTGTCGTAGCGTCTGCATGGTTTCCCCAATGTACCATGCCTCGGGACATCCTTTCCTGCAGCGTATCAGGCAGACAATGTTGGCTGAGTTGCAAGAGTAGGTACCGTGTACCTGGTAGATGGTGTTCTCACGTGAGATGATGGCATCCGTGTCGATGATCCGGCACGTCTTGCAGAGGTTGCTGTGGCTGGGTTGTGTGGTGTCGTGGTCACTGTTTTCCTGAAGGCTGGGTAGTTTGCTGCGGACAATGGTCTGTTTGAGGTTGCGTGGTTGTTTGAAGGCAAGAAGTGGGGGTGTGACGTGCCGGATCATCGACACGGATGCCATCATCTCATGTGAGAACACCATCTACCAGGTACACGGTACCTACTCTTGCAACTCGGCCAACATTGTCTACCTGATACGCTGCAGGAAAGGATGTCCCGAGGCATGGTACATTGGGGAAACCATGCAGACGCTACGACAACGGATGAATGAACACCGCTCGACAATCACCAGGCAAGACTGTTCTCTTCCTGTGGGGGAGCACTTCAGCAGTCACGGGCATTCAGCCTCGGATCTTCAGATAAGCGTTCTCCAAGGCGGCCTTCACGACACACGACAGCGCAGAGTCGCTGAGCAGAAACTGATAGCCAAGTTCCGCACACATGAGGACAGCCTAAACCGGGATGTTGGATTTATGTCACATTATCAGTAACCCCCACAGCTTGCCTCCTGGGCTTACAGAATCTCACTAGCTGTTCTGTCTGGAGACAATACACATCTCTTTAACCTGTGTTTAATGCTCCCTCCACCCACATTGTCTGTACCTTTAAGACCTGGCTGGTTGTAAGGATTCGCATTCTAATCAGTATTCTGTAACTTGACTTTTTGTGTCTCTGTGCACTGTTTGAGAGCACATTTCCACTCCATCTGACGAAGGAGCAGCGCTCCGAAAGCTTATGGTATTTGCTACCAAATAAACCTGTTGGACTTTAACCTGGTGTTGTGAGACTTCTTACTGTGTTCACCCCAGTCCAACGCCGGCATCTCCACATCATAAATGCTGGCCAGCCAGCAACGTCCATGTCCCAAGAATGAATTTTAAAAATGCTAGTCAGTGAAAACACCATTCCCTTTGTAGGATACACTTGCGACAGTAAACACCTAGAAAAGAAATTGCCCATTGTTTTTGAAACCTTAAGTATTGTAATTGACATTAACAACGCTTACCAATGTCATTAACAAGATGTTAACAGTGCTGATGGATAACAGGTACATGGGATCTGCTGAATGGGCACAGTTTTGGGAGATGCTCCTTCCCTAGCTCCCCTTGCACTGCACGCTATCGGTTACAACAACCCCATTCTGAAGCTGCGCCTCTCTAAGAGGTGTGACTGAAATGTGGACTGACCTGTTCTCGCTCACCTTTGTGTCGGACTGTCTCCAACACGCATCCTAGCTCAATGAATCTGAGCCAAAGAGATTCACGGGGGAGATTACCTCTCTAGATGTTTCACTCAGGGCAGTCCCAAGGTCAGCTAACACCCACATGCTGCAGACGCACAACCTGCTCTGCATACCTTAGTCTAGATTATTAGCCTCCAGTAAGGCTTTCGGAAACAATGGACGATTTATTTTCTAAGTTCTTACTGCCTCAAGCTTACACTACAAAGGGAGTGGCGATGTCAGTGGACTAGTATTTTTTTATTCATCCATGGGCGTCGCTGGCTGGGCCAGCATTTACTGCCCATCCCTAGTTGCCTTTGTACAGAGAAGCAGTTGAGAGTCAACCACATTGCTGTGGCTCTGGAGTCACATGTAGGCCAGACCAGGTAAGGATGGCAGATTTCCTTCCCTAAAGGACATTAGTGAACCAGATGAGTTTTTCTGACAATCGACAATGGTTTCATGGTCATCAGTAGATTCTTAAATCCAGATATTTTAATTGAATTCAAATTCCACCATCTGCCCGAGTCCTCAGAACATTAGCTGAGTTTATGGATTAATAGTCTAGCGATGATACCACTAGGCCACCACCTCCCCATCGGGTCTGGGGACCTGGGTTCAAATCCCACCACAGCAGAGGGTGAAATTTGAATTCAGTAAAAATCTGGAATTAAAAGTCTAATGGTGACCATGAAATCATTGTCGATTGTTGGAAAAACCCATCTGGTTCACTAATGTCCTTTAGGACACTGCTTATATGTTGTCTGAGGGAGCAATCTAGAGGAACAATAACTGTAAAACACAACTAAATACATATATACAGGATTCAGTCCGAGCTATCTTCACACTGACTTTTACCAGAGCACTTGACTATAACCAGGGAATGCCTCATAGAATCATAGAATCATGGAAACCCTACAGTGCAGAAGGAGGCCATTCGGCCCATCGAGTCTGCACCGATCCACCCAGGCCCTACCCCCACATATTTTACCTGCTAATCCCTCTAACCTACGCATCTCTGGACTCTAAGGGGCAATTTTTAACCTGGCCAATCAACCTAACCCGCACATCTTTGGACTGTGGGAGGAAACCGGAGCACCCGGAGGAAACCCACGCAGACACGAGGAGAATGTGCAAACTCCACACAGACAGTGACCCGAGCCGGGAATCGAACCTGGGACCCTGGAGCTGTGAAGCAGCAGTGCTAACCACTGTGCTACCGTGCCGCCCATGTGGGTGGCTCTGTTGTCCTAGTCCCACATTAACCCCTTCAGTATCAAGCATTCTAACACTGCACCCTCCCTACAAGTCTTTACCCAAATCCGATTACAAAGAGAGACGATGGTCTAGTTGTATTATTGCTACACTATTAATCCAGAAACTCAGCTAATGTTCTGGGGACCCGGGTTCGAATCCTGCCACGGCAGATGGTGGAATTTGAATTCCACAAAATATATCTGGAATTAAGAATCGACTGATAACCATGAAACCATTGTCGATTGTTGAAAAAACCCATCTGGTTCATTGGTGTCCTTTAGGGAAGGAAATCTGCCATCCTTACCCGGTCTGGCCTACATGTGACTCCAGAGCCACTCCAGCAATGCGGTTGACTCTCAACTGCCCTCTGAAGTGGCCGAGTGAGACACTCAGTTGTCCCTCCCTAATGACATTGTGGGTCAACCCACAGCATGTGGGCTGCAGCGTTTCAAGAAGGCAGCTCACCACCACCTTCGCAAGAGGGGATGGACAATAAATGCTGGTCTAGCCAGTGGTGCCCATGTCCCACGAATGAATAAAAAATAATAATATTTACATGATACCACTTCTCTGCCCTCTCCCCCCACATAACCAGGTCTCTAACTCCAAATGTTCAAATGGTCTGCGTCATGACTTTCCCTGAACACCTTCTTTCAAAGTTTGTATAACGCTAGCCTCAACTGCTTTAGTCTGACTGAGTTGATCTGAAGTTGAAGTTCTAATACTTAGTGCTTTGATTATTTGGGTTTTTACATCTGATTCTTTTCTTACACTGCATTTCTCTCTGTCAACAATCGGTTTCCCTTGGCCGGGTGTCCTGAGTATGGTACGGAGGGTATGTTCTCATAAGTTCATAAAATATAGGAGCAGAATTAGGCCATTCGGCACATCGAGTCCACTCCGCCATTCGATCATGGCTGATATGCTCCTCATCCCCATTTTCCTGCCTTCTCCCCATAACCCTTCAACCCATTACCAATTAAAAATCTGTCTAACTCCTCCTTAAATTTACTCACTGTCCCAGCGTCCACCGCACTTTGGGGGAGCGAATTCCACAGATTCACAACCCTTGGGGAGTAGTAGTTTCTCCTCAACTCTGATTTAAATTTACTACTCCTTACCCTAAGACTATGACCTCTCGTCCTAGAATGCCCCACAAGAGGAAACATGCGCCCCACGTCTACTTTCTCCACACCTTTTATCATCTTGAATTCCTCAATTTCATCTCCCCTCATTCTTCTAAATTCGAGAGAGGCCTAAACTGTTCAATCTCTCTTCATACGACAAACCCCTCATCTCTGGAATCAATCTAATGAACCTCCTCTGAACTGCCTCCAATGTCACTACATCTTTCCTCAAATACGGGGACCAAAACTGTACACAATACTCCAGGTGCAGCCTCACCAATGCCTTATATATTGGTAACAATACTTCCTTACCTTTATATTCTATTCCTTTAGCTATCAATGCCAACATTCTATTCACTTTCTTTATTATCTGCTGTACCTGCATGCTAGTTTTCTGTGACTCATGAACGAGGACACTCAGGTCCCTCTGCACCGGAGCACCCTGAAGTCTCTCCCCATTTAGATAATAAGCCGCCTTCCCATTTTTCCGACCGAAATGCATGACCTCACACTTATTCACATTAAACATTTGGAATATTGTGTGCAGTTCTGGTCACCTCACTATAAGGAGGATGTGAAAGCGCTGGAAAGAGTGCAGAGGAGATTTACCAGGATGCTGCCTGGTTTGGAGGGTAGGTCTTATGAGGAAAGGTTGAGGGAGCTAGGGCTGTTCTCTCTGGAGCGGAGGAGGCTGAGGGGAGACTTAATAGAGGTTTATAAAATGATGAAGGGGATAGATAGAGTGAACGTTCAAAGACTATTTCCTCGGGTGGATGGAGCTATTACAAGGGGGCATAACTATAGAGTTCATGGTGGGAGATATAGGAAGGATATCAGAGGTAGGTTCTTTACGCAGAGAGTGGTTGGGGTGTGGAATGGACTGCCTGCAGTGATAGTGGAGTCAGACACGCTAGGAACATTTAAGCGGTTATTGGATAGGCACATGGAGCACACCAGGATGATAGGGAGTGGGATAGCTTGATCTTGGTTTCAGATGAAGCATGGCACAACATCGTGGGCTGAAGGGCCTGTTCTGTGCTGTACTGTTCTATGTTCTATGTTCTATAAACTCCATCTGCCACATTTTGGCCCACTTTCCTAACCTATCTATATCTATTGGTAGCGTGCTTATTACCTCATTGTAACTTACTGACCCGCCTATTTTTGTGTCATCAGCAAATTTGGCTACAGAGACTTCTTTCTCTTTAATATAGATTGTAAATAGCTGGGGCCCAAGGACCGAACGCTGTGGCACCCCACTAGTTACTTCTTATCATCCAGAAAAAAGCCCATTTATTCCGCCTCTCTGTCTTCTGTCCATCAGCCAGTCACCTATCCAAGCTAATAAATTACCCCTAATCACGATCTAACCTCGTGAATTAACATTTTGTGCGGCACCTTATCAAACGCCTTCCGGAAGTCCAGATTTCCCACATCTATAGGATCCCCATTATCCATTTTGCATGTTACATCTTCGAAGAACTCTTGCAAATTAGTCAAACATGATTTGCCCTTCATAAAACCATGCTGACTCTGATGGATAGCATTTTGACTTAACAAATGTCCTGATATTGCTTCCTTGACAATTGATTCCAACAGTTTGCCAACAGCAGATTGATTCATGGAGTTGACTCAGGTTCTATTTGTTGGTGTCACAAGAACACAAACACAAATAGGTGCAGGAGGAGGCCATTCAGCCCTTCGAGCCTGCTCCACCATTCAATATAATCATGCACTTTCAGTATCCCACTCCCCGCTTTCTCTCCATACTCCCCTTGATCCCTTTAGCCACAAGGGCCACGTCCAGCTCCCTCTTGAACATATCTAACTAACTGGCCCCAACAACTTTCCGTGGTAGAGAATTCCACAGGTTCACAACTCTCTGAGTGAAGTTCTTCCTCATCTCAGTCCTGAATGACTTACCCCTTATTCTTAGACTGTGACCCCCTAGTTCTGGATTTCCCTAACATCGGGAACATTCTTCCCACATCTAATCTAGCCTGTCCAGTCCCATCAGGATTTTATATATTTCTAGGAGATCCCTCTCATTCTTCTAAATTCCAGTGAGTACAAGCCTAGTCGATCCAGTCTCTCCTCATACGTCAGTCCTGCCATTCCAGGAATCAGTCTGGTGAACCTTCGCTTGCCTCCCACAATAGCAAGAACGTCCTTCCTCAGACTAGGAGACCAAAACTGCTCACAATTCTCAAATCCTCTTGCTATGAGGGCCAGCATGCCATTAGCTTGCCTCACCGCCTGCTGTACCTGCATACCAACCTTCAGTGACTGTTCCACCATGACACCCAGGTCACATTGCACTTCCCCTTTTCCTAAACTGCTATCATTCAGATAATAATCTTCCTTCCTGTTTTTGCCACCAAACTGGATAATCTCACATTTATCCACATTATATTGCATTTGCCAAGTATTTGCCCACTCAGCCAGCCTGTCCAAGTCACCCTGCAGCCTCTTAGCATCCTCCTCACAGCACACACTGACACCCAGCTTAGTGTCATCTGCAAATTTGGAGATATTGCATTTAATTCCTTCATCCAAATCATTAATGTATATTGTGAATAGCTGGGGTCCCAGCACTGAACCCTGCGTAACCCCACTAGTCACTGCCTGCCACTCTGAAAAGGACCCATTTATTTCCACTCTCTGCTTGTCTGCCAACCAGTTCTCTATCCGCGTCAATACATTGCCCCAATACCATGAGCTTTAATTTTGCTCACTATTCTCTTGTGTGGGACCTTGACAAACATCTCACCATCCACCCTGTCAAGCCCCCTCAGGATCTCAAATGTGTCATCTGTCATACTCTTTCTAGATGTACAATCTTTATCTCCATTCTTTTTGCCTTTTCTGTTTGAAGTTTCTCACTGCCCTTTGGCAGGTTTGGTTGCTCGGGCCTTTCCCCATTCAATGGCTCGGAGCTGGTCTCTGAGCTCAGTGACCTCATGTTGGTGTCCTCTTCTTCTGCCCACACTCCCAGTCCGAGTGTAAATGCAGGAATGAGTGACACAGGGTCTTGCTCGCATTCCGGTAATTTTGCTGGTCTGTTTGAAGAAGGTTCTTTTTGGTTATTGCTTCTGCAAAGAGTGTGGACAATTCTGAATCAAAGCCCCAGTCAAGACAATCAGCACTTGTGGACATTTTGGGTGTCTCCTCAGCTTGTATGGTTGAACAATGCCTGTTTGTTAGTAACACGTAACTATCTACGTACATACAGGATTCAATCCTACCTTTCTTCATACTGACTTTACCAAATAACTCCACTACTACCATGCAAGTCCTATACATCATCAGGTGGGCACCGCTGATCTTCAGCACGGCACAGTGGCACAATGGCCTCACAGCGCCAGGGACCCGGGCTCAATTCCTGCCTTGGGTCACTGTCTGTGTGCACATTCTCCCCGTGTCTGTGTGGGTTTCCTCCGGGTGCTCTGGTCTCCTCCCACAGTCCGAAAGACATGCTGGTTAGGTGCATTGACCATGCTAAATTCTCCCTCAGTGTACCCGAACAGGTGCCGGAGTGTGGCGACTAGGGGATTTGCACAGTCACTTCATTGCAGTGTTAATGTAACCTACTTGTGACACTAATAAATAAACTTTCAACTTTATTTATTGTTCCTCTTAGAAAGCTCAAGCAAGCCAGCAGGATTCCGAAAACTCTGATAGCTACGAGAATGAATGGTTAAATAATGACAGTGAGACGTGGAGCCCTGACAGCACAGATTCCGTCTCAATCGAGTATGAAGAACTGCAACCGCGAAGTAACAGTTACCAGAATTATGTGCACATGGAAAATCAACATTAGCTTCCTTGCCCAGAGAAGCCTAGTAAAGTATGCCCTCTACCAATCAAAATGAACCTTCTAATGATTTTTCGATTAGACAAATGCCTTGCAACTTTGCCACAAAATAAACCGTCATTTAATCCTCAAATGTAAGCATTATTTTATTAATAGCACCGCATGGTGAGAATGGAACTCGAATGAATGAAATATGTTGTGCTAAAAGAAAAATGCCAGGCTCAGTGAACGTGGAAGAATGGGTGGCTGGGTAACTTTGGAGTGGAGCAGAGAAGAGTTTTGTTGGGTGGGGGGGTCTTACAGTCAAAGGAAAAAGAGGTGGCTAGCTTGTCTCGTGTGTTTCTGAAATCAACATCCCCGGCACCCCAAAACGTTTGGGAGGTTTGGAAAAATAAAAAGCTTTTGCTCTGTTTTTTTTCTCGATGTTGAAACCTAAAATGCGCTCTGTGTAGTTGTGTGTTACTAATAAAATTCTTTGAAAACCAATCCGATTTGTCAGGCTTGAATAATGTTCCCCAGAGTCCACGTTCTTGGGTCAGGGGAGTGCCCCCCCCACCCCCTCAGGGGAGTGCCCCCCCCCACCCCCTCAGGGGAGTGCCCCCCCCCACCCCCTCAGAGGAGTGCCCCTCCCCCCACCCCCTCAGGGGAGTGCCCCTCCCCCCACCCCCTCAGGGGAGTGCCCCCCCCCACCTCCTCAGGGGAGTGCCCCCTCCTCCCCACCCCCTCAGGGGAGTGCCCCCTCCTCCCCCACCCCAAAGGGCACCATGGCCACAACAGTTTGATGACAAGGTTGTTCCTGGGAAAAGTTGCCGCCAATACCCTGGTACCTCACCCCAAAGGATGATCACAGATGATGGCAAAGATGGCACGGTGATTACGAGTGCTGCGTTTATACTGTGCCGATAAGAGGGCCAAATATACCAGGAAAATGATCACACACAACGCACCATGCCAAACATCACACCCACACCTTGGTGATTATTACAACACCCTGCAAATCACTGTAACAATCATGTTTAGCTCATTATTACACTGATTATACCGGGTTGGTAAAGACGCCTATTTTCCCAGGCCAATTACTGCACCAATCACACTGTGCCAATAATGACACCAATTTTACTGCACTGACTCATCCACCATTTATACCAAATATTACATTCATTGCGCCAAGCCATACTGCGCTATTTATTGCACTGTCCCTTCGACACAAACTCTCTAATCCTCCAAATGCAGATATTAAACCCTTCGGAATACCATTGACTCCTCTGCCTCATGGATTCCATCTCTCATACCTGTCTCTCTCTCTCTCTAATACATGCCTCCCTCTCTCTCTCTAATACATGCCTCTCTCTCTCTCTCTCTAATACATGCCTCTTTCTCTCTCTCTCTCTAATACATGCCTCTCTCTCTCTCTCTCTAATACTGTGGTGAACCATCGTTGGTTACCACTGTGGGGTTATTCCAATGTTGCTGTTGGGTTAGGGTGTTGACACTGTGGGGTTGTTATAATGTTGTTGTTGGGCTGGGGTGTTTGCACTGTGGGATTAATATACCTGTGGTGGATGCTGTTATGGCACATCCCGGTCGGGCCCCGCCTCCTGGGAGAGGTATAAGACCCTCTGCTCAGGCGGGACCCCTCCAGTCTGGAATGGTGTACTCGTGTTTAGATAGTTCCATTGTTTGTCAATAAAAGCCTTCAATCGCTGAAGCCTTGTACCTCGTGCTTGATTGTCGCGCATCAATTTTATTGACAAACACGAAAACCTTGACAGTAAAGAGAGTATGGAGCAAATGCTGAAACCAGAGCGTCTGACGCTGGACCCACGTGCGGTCGGCGCCTCTAACACCTTCGACCACTGGCTGAAGTGTTTCGAGGACTACCTGGCAGCCTCTGCAGCTGTTACTACGGACAACGACAGACTCCAGGTCCTCCATGCGAGGGTAAGCGACACGGTCTACCTCGCGATTCGTGCAGCCACCACTTACCCGAGGGCCATCGAGCTCTTGAAAAAGTGATACACGAGACCACCCAACGAGATCCACGCTCGTTACCTCCTCGCTACATGACGTCGGCAGTCTGGCGAAACCATGGAGGACTACGCCAATGAGCTCTTGCAGCTTACCAGGGGCTGCGACTGCAAAGCTGTGTCGGCTGAGCAGTACATGTACGACCTCGCCCGAGATGCGTTTGTGGCAGGGGTAGGGTCTTCGTACATCCGGCTCAAGCTGTTGGAGAAAGGGAATCTCAACCTGACCCAAGCGATGGAGATGGCTGAGATGCTGGAGGCGGCGTCGAAAAGCTTGGCTCTGTATCCAGAAGACCACGTGGAGACAACGTGGCAGGAGCAGGCACAAATCCCTCCTCGCCCCACGGGCTCGCGCTCCCATATCGACCCGACGACGGCGGCAGCCCCAGGCGGCCCGCGGTGCTATTTTTGCGGAGGAGCCAAGCATCCACGGCAACAGTGTCCAGCTAAAACGGTGATCTGCAGTCAGTGCGGTAAAAAGGGGCACTACGCGAAAGTCTGCAGATCGAAGCCCAAGAACGGCAGTGCAGCCTGTGACCCTCCAGAACGGAGACAATCTCCATCGGCGTCGCAGTACCCACGAGGTCCGACCACGTGCGAGCCCAGGACGACGCCATTGTGGCTGGCGGAGGAGGAGGATGACCACCAGGAGTCGCTACGCTTGGCGCCCTCACCCACGTGCGATTCATGGGGGCGGCCATCTTGGTCGACGACGACCAGGAGCGACCAGCAGGGGTCCTCAGCATCAACCTCGGCTGCCTGCAGTGACGTCCAAGGGCCAACGGTGGCGTCGATCACCCTGGACCAGGCAAAGCATCACAGGCTTGACTGTTCAATGATGAACATCAAGGTAAATGGTCGTACTGTGTATTGTCTGTTTGACAGTGGGAGCACCGAGAGTTTTATTCACCCTGACACTGCAAAGAGGTGTGGACTCCGGGTTCTACCTGCCAAACAGACAATTTCTATGGCATCACGGTCCCGGTCTGTACCGATCCAAGGACGTTGTGTGGTAACTCTGGAGGTGCAGGGCACAATTTACGAGCGATACAGGCTCCTTGTGTTGCCGCATCTTTGCGCGCCAATTCTCCTCGGACTAAACTTTATGGTCCACATGAAGAGTGTGATCCTACAGTACGGTGGGCCACTCCCTTCGCTGGCAGTAGGGAATCAGCCGCAGCCTCCAAATCGTCCAAAGCGCCCCGCATGCAATCTTTCCACACTAAAGATCACCACACCCTCTTTATTTAAGAATCTGGTACCAGGCTGCAAGCCCATCGCTACTAAAAGTAGGCGTTACAGCGCTGAAGACCGGATCTTCATCAGATCTGAGGTTCAGCGGCTCCTCAAAGAAGGGATCATACAGCCCAGCGCTAGTCCGTGGAGAGCACAGGTCGTGGTGGTTAAAAGCGGGAACAAACCCCGGATGGTCATCGACTACAGTCAGACCATTAATCGTTATACGCAGCTGGATGCGTATCCTCTCCCGCGCATATCTGATATGGTCAATCAGATTGCGCAGTACCGGGTGTTCTCCACCATAGACCTTAAGTCCGCCTACCACCAACTCCCCATCCGCCCAGAGGACCGACAATACACGGCTTTTGAGGCGGATGGTCGTCTGTATCAGTTTCTTAGGGTTCCATTTGGTGTCACCAATGGGGTCTCGGTCTTCCAGCGTGCTATGGACCGAATGGTGGACCAGAACGGGTTGCGGGCTATCTTCCCGTACCTGGATAATGTCACCATCTGCGGCCATGACCAGCAGGACCATGACACAAACCTCCAGAACTTTTTGCGCACTGCGTCTCGCCTGAATCTGACCTATAACAGGGAGAAGTGTGTATTCCGTACGCGCAGGTTAGCTATCCTGGGATACGTGGTGGAAAACGGGGTCATCGGCCCTGATCCAGACCGTATGCGCCCCCTTACTGAACTTCCCTTGCCCGCTAGCGCAAAAGCACTGAGGAGATGCCTCGGCTTCTTCTCTTATTATGCGCAGTGGGTCCCCAACTACGCGGACAAAGCCCGTCCGCTCATCAAGTCCACGACTTTCCCACTCATGCCGGAGGCCCAATTGGCCTTCAAGGCTTTGAAAAGCGACATTGCGAAAGCCACGATGCACGCGGTGGATGAATCCATCCCTTTTCAGGTGGAAAGTGATGCATCGGATTTCGCCCTGGCCGCCACACTAAACCAGGCAGGCAGCCCCGTCGCGTTTTTTCCCGCACCCTTCAAGGTCCCGAAATTCGGCATTCAGCGGTGGAGAAGGAGGCCCAGGCTATTGTGGAGGCCATCAGACACTGGCGCCATTACCTGGCGGGGAAGCGGTTCACCCTGATCACGGATCAGCGATCCGTGGCGTTTATGTTCAGTAATACGCAGAGGGGCAAGATCAAGAATGACAAGATCTTGCGGTGGAGAATTGAGCTCTCCACCTATAATTAAGATATTATGTATCGTCCAGGGAAACTCAATGAGCCCTCGGATGCCCTCTCGCGCGGAACATGCGCTACCATGCAGGAGGACCGCTTGAACGCCCTCCATAATGACCTGTGCCATCCTGGGGTCACTCGGCTCTACCACTTCATAAAAGCCCGCAACCTGCCCTACTCGGTGGAGGATGTCAGGTCAGTAACGAGAAGCTGTCGGATTTGCGCGGAATGCAAACCGCACTTTTACCGACCTGACCGGGCACAATTGGTCAAGGCCACTCGCCTCTTCGAGAGGCTGAGTGTGGATTTTAAGGGCCCCCTTCCCTCAACGGACCGGAATGTGTACTTTCTCAATATCATAGATGAATACTCCCGGTTCCCGTTTGTTATCCCCTGTGCGGACACGTCGACTGCCACGGTGATCAAGGCATTCCGTGATCTTTTTACCCTGTTCCACAGGACCAGGCTGAGCATTGTTCCACAGGACCAGGCTGAGGAGAAGGCAGTTGGTTTGTTCACTACATTTATTTATTTATTTTAAGTTAAATTTGTGTAAAAAAATCGGAGGTTTTTTTTAAAACAGGAAGTGGGCCCAGCAGGAGTCTGGGAAGGTTTTTGGAGGGTTTAAAAGTAGGCCGCACTTTTGAGCGGGCAACGTCGTTAGCGGGCAGCAGAGTGAGCAGGAGGCAGAGTGAAAGCTGTAGGGCTTTGGCTCACAGGGCTTGGGCGAGCAGGGGTGAATTAATTCATTTTTTGCTGTTTCTACCTGGTACTGGCAAGGTATCTAGAGGGGATGGGTGTGAAGGCAGTGCAATGTTCCTCTTGCACTATGTTCGAGGTGAGGGACGACGTCAGTGTCCCTGCTGATTATACCTGTGAGAAGTGCATCCATCTGCAGCTCCTCCAAAACCGTGTTAGGGAACTGGAGCTGGAGTTGGAGGAACTTAGGATCATTAGGGATGCAGAGATGGCCATAGACAGAAGCTTCAGGGATACAGTTACTCCGAGGAATGAAAATAGATGGGTGACGGTGAGAGGGGCTGGGAAGAAGCAGTCGGTGCAGGGACCCCCTGTGGTCGTTCCCCTTAGCAATAAGTATTCCGCTTTGGATACGGTTGAGGGGGACGACATACCAGTGGTGAGCCGCAGTGAGAGGATCTCCGGCACTGAGTCCGTCCCTGTGGCTCAGGAGGGTAAGGAGGAGAGCGGGAGGGCAATAGTTATTGGGGACTCATTAGTTAGAGGGATAGATAGGAGGTTCTGTGGCAGCAAAAGAGACTCGAGGATGGTTTGTTGCCTAGCGGATGGCAGGGTCCATGACGTCTCGGACCGTGTTTTCCGGATTCTTAAGGGGGAGGGGAAACAGTCACAAGTCGTGGTACACATTGGTACCAACGACATAGGTAAGAGAAGGGACGGGGATTTAAAACAGGAATTTCGGGAGCTGGGCTGGAAGCTGAGAGCAAAGACAAAACATGTGGTCATCTCTGGTACGCTACCGGTGCCACGTGATAGCGAGTTGAGGAACAGGGAGAGAGTGCACTTAAACATGTGGTTGCAGGGATGGTGCAGGAGGGAGGGTTTCAGATACGTGGATAATTGGAACACGTTCTGGGGAAGGTGGGACCTCTACAAACAGGACGGGGTCCACCTGAACCAGAGGGGCACCAATATCCTGGGAGGGAAATTTGCTACGGCTCTTCAGCGGGATTTAAACTAATTTGTCAGGGGAGTGGGAAAAGGAGTTGTAGTCCGGAAGTCAGTGTTGAGGGTGGTGAGATATTGGGGAAGGTATCAAGGTCAAGGGTGGGTACCGGTAGACAGGAAGATGGGTTGAAGTGTGTCTACTTCAATGCAAGGAGCATCCGGAACAAGGTGGATGAACTTGGGGCGTGGATTGCTACTTGGGACTACGATGTTGTGGCCATTACGGAGACGTGGGTAGAACAAGGACAGGAATGGTTGTTGGACGTTCCGGGGTATAGATGTTTCAGTAAGTGTAGGGAAGCTGGTAAAAGAGGTGGAGGAGTAGCATTGTTAATCAAGGATAGTTTAACGGCTGCGGAAAAGCACTTTGAGGGGGATATGCACACTGAGGTAATATGGGCTGCAGTTAGAAACAGGAAAGGAGCGGTCACGTTGCTAGGAGTTTACTATAGGCCCCCAAATAGTAATAGAGATGTGGAGGAAGAAATTGCAAAGCAGATTATGGATACGTGTGGGGGTCACAGGGTAGTTGTCATGGGGGACTTTAACTTTCCAAATATTGATTGGAACCTTTGTAGGTCGAATAGTTTGGATGGGGCACTTTTTGTGCAGTGTGTGCAGGAGGGTTTCCTGACACAATATGTGGATAGGCCGACAAGGGGTGAGGCCACATTGGATTTGGTACTGGGAAATGAACCGGGCCAAGTGTTAGATTTGGTTGTGGGAGAGAACTTTGGAGATAGTGACCACAATTCGGTGTCTTTTGTTATTGCAATGGAGAGGGATAGGGCCGTATGGCAGGGCAAGGCTTATAATTGGGGGAGAGGTAATTATGATGCGATTAGGCAAGAATTAGGGGGCATAAGATGGGAACAGAAACTGTCAGGGAAAGGCACTGATGAAAAGTGGAACTTTTTCAAGGAACAAATACTGGGTGTCCTTGATAGGTATGTCCCTGTCAGGCAGGGAGGAAATGGCCGAGTGAGGGAACCGTGGTTCACAAAAGAGGTGGAATGTCTTGTGAAAAGGAAGAGGGAAGCTTATGTAGGGATGAGGAAACAAGGTTCAGATGGCTCGATTGAGGGTTACAAGTTAGCAAGGAATGAGCTGAAAAAGGGGCTCAGGAGAGCTAGGAGGGGACATGAGAAGTCCTTGGCGGGTCGGATCAAGGAAAACCCCAAGGCTTTTTACTCTTATGTGAGGAATAAAAGAATGACCAGGGTGAGGTTAGGGCCGGTCAAGGACAGTGGTGGGAACTTGTGTATGGAATCAGTAGAGATAGGCGAGGTGATGAATGAATACTTTTCTTCAGTGTTCACCAAGGAGAGGGGCCATGTTTTTCAGGAAGAGAAGGTGTTACAGGCTAATAGGCTGGAGGAAATAGATGTTCGGAGGGAGGATGTATTGGCAGTTTTGAATAAACTGAAGGTCGATAAGTCCCCTGGGCCTGATGAAATGTATCCTAGGATTCTTTGGGAGGCGAGGGATGAGATTGCAGAGCCTTTGGCTTTGATCTTTGGGTCCTCGCTGTCCACGGGGATGGTGCCAGAGGACTGGAGAGTGGCAAATGTTGTTCCTCTGTTTAAGAAAGGGAATAGAAATGACCCTGGTAATTATAGACCGGTTAGTCTGACTTCGGTGGTTGGTAAATTGATGGAAAAGGTCCTTAGGGATGGGATTTACGACCATTTAGAAAGATGCGGATTAATCCGGGATAGTCAGCACGGATTTGTGAAGGGCAAATCGTGCCTCACAAATTTGATAGAATTTTTTGAGGAGGTAACTAGGTGTGTTGATGAAGGTAGGGCGGTTGATGTCATATACATGGATTTTAGTAAGGCGTTTGATAAGGTCCCCCATGGTCGGCTTATGATGAAAGTAAGGAGGTGTGGGATAGAGGGAAAGTTGGCCGATTGGATAGGTAACTGGCTATCTGATCGAAGACAGAGGGTGGTGGTGGATGGAAAATTTTCGGACTGGAGGCAGGTTGCTAGCGGAGTGCCGCAGGGATCGGTGCTTGGTCCTCTGCTCTTTGTGATTTTTATTAATGACTTAGAGGAGGGGGCTGAAGGGTGGATCAGTAAATTTGCTGATGACACCAAGATTGGTGGAGTAGTGGATGAGGTGGAGGGCTGTTGTAGGCTGCAAAGAGACATAGATAGGATGCAAAGCTGGGCTGAAAAATGGCAAATGGAGTTTAACCCTGATAAATGTGAGGTGATTCATTTTGGTAGGACTAATTTAAATGTGGATTACAGGGTCAAAGGTAGGGTTCTGAAGACTGTGGAGGAACAGAGAGATCTTGGGGTCCATATCCACAGATCTCTAAAGGTTGCCACTCAAGTGGATAGAGCTGTGAAGAAGGCATATAGTGTGTTAGCTTTTATTAACAGGGGGTTGGAGTTTAAGAGCCGTGGGGTTATGCTGCAACTGTACAGGACCTTGGTGAGACCGCATTTGGAATATTGCGTGCAGTTCTGGTCACCTCACTATAAGAAGGATGTGGAAGCGCTGGAAAGAGTGCAGAGGAGATTTACCAGGATGCTGCCTGGTTTGGAGTGTCGGTCTTATGAGGAAAGGTTGAGGGAGCTGGGGCTGTTCTCTCTGGAGCGGAGGAGATTGAGGGGAGACTTAATAGAGGTTTATAAAATGATGAAGGGGATAGATCGAGTGAACGTTCAAAGACTATTTCCTCGGGTGG
Organism: Mustelus asterias; assembly: GCF_964213995.1. NCBI lineage: Eukaryota > Metazoa > Chordata > Chondrichthyes > Carcharhiniformes > Triakidae > Mustelus > Mustelus asterias. The sequence continues at coordinate 46,090,269 of NC_135824.1, read as the reverse complement.
ATGGAGCTATTACAAGGGGGCATAACTATAGGGTTCATGGTGGGAGATATAGGAAGGATATCAGAGGTAGGTTCTTCACGCAGAGAGTGGTTGGGGTGTGGAATGGACTGCCTGCAGTGATAGTGGAGTCAGACACTTTAGGAACATTTAAGCGGTTATTGGATAAGCACATGGAGCACACCAGGATGGTAGGGAGTGGGATAGCTTGATCTTGGTTTCAGATGTAGGTCGGCACAACATCGTGGGCCGAAGGGCCTGTTCTGTGCTGTAATGTTCTATGTTCTATGTTCTATGTTCGGGTACCCCTGCTACATACATAGCGACAGGGGCTCGTCGTTCATGAGTAACGACTTGAGGCAATTCCTGCTCTCATACGGGATTGCCTCTAGTAGAACCATGAGTTACAACCCTAGGGGCAACGGACAGGTGGAGAGAGAGAATGCTACAGTCTGGAAGGCTGTCCTATTGGCGCTGAAGTCCAGGGGCCTTCCAGTCTCCCGTTGGCAGGAGGTCCTTCCAAATGCGCTTCATTCCATTCGCTCCCTCCTGTGTACGGCAACCAATGCTACTCCCCACGAGAGGATGTTCTCATTCCCTCGGAAGTCGTCCTCGGGGATATCTTTACCAGCCTGGTTGATGTACCCAGGACCCGTCCTTCTGCGGCGACATGTAAGGGCCCGCAAGTCCGACCCCTTGGTCGAACCGGTCCAACTCCTCCACGCCAACCCTCAGTATGCCTATGTGGCATATCATGACGGGCGAGAGGACACAGTCTCGATTCGAGACCTGGCGCCCGCAGGGGACGTAGCAACTCCTGTCGCTCCCATACCCCCTGTCACGAATCCCCTATCACTTATTTCTTCCCCGGACGTGGCGCGGTCAGCACCGGGACCAGTGCATAACAGTTATACTCTCATGTACAGCTTGCCTGAGACTCGGAGATCGGCGCCACCACAGAAGGTACCGGGATCCCCTGCACCACCGCTTCACCAGGGTCAACCGGCCCGTGAGTCCTCGAGGGGACAGCCGGACGCTGTTTTGGAGAGAACGCCACCGCAAGCACCTGCTCCGGTGTCACAACCGGTGTTGAGGAGATCACAGCGACGGTGCGGTCCTCCAGACCGTCTGGACTTGTAGATTTTTTTTGTATATATGTAATCTGTTTTCGCACCCCGCCGGCCTTTGTTTTCAAAGGAGGGGTGAATGTGGTGAACCATCGTTGGTTACCACTGTGGGGTTATTCCAATGTTGCTGTTGGGTTAGGGTGTTGACACTGTGGGGTTGTTATAATGTTGTTGTTGGGCTAGGGTGTTTACACTGTGGGATTAATATACCTGTGGTGGATGCTGTTATGGCACATCCCGGTCGGGCCCCGCCTCCTGGGAGAGGTATAAGACCCTCTGCTCAGGCGGGACCCCTCCAGTCTGGAATGGTGTACTCGTGTTTAGATAGTTCCATTGTTTGTCAATAAAAGCCTTCAATCGCTGAAGCCTTGTACCTCGTGCTTGATTGTCGCGCATCAAATACATGCCTCTCTGTCTCTCTCTAATACATGCCTCTCTCTCTCTAATACATGCCTCTCTCTCTCTCTCTCTCTCTCTAATACATGCCTCTCTCTCTCTCTCTCTCTAATACATGCCTCTCTCTCTCTCTCTAATACATGCCTCTCTCTCTCTCTCTCTCTAATACATGCCTCTCTCTCTCTAATACATCTCTCTCTCTCTCTCTAATACATGCCTCTCTCTCTCTCTCTCTAATACATGCCTCTCTCTCTCTCTCTCTCTAATACATGCCTCTCTCTCTCTCTCTCTAACACATGCCTCTCTCTCTCTCTCTCTCTAATACATGCCTCTCTCTCTCTCTCTCTCTAATACATGCCTCTCTCTCTCTCTCTCTCTCTAATACATGCCTCTCTCTCTCTCTCTAATACATGCCTCTCTCTCTCTCTCTCTAATACATGCCTCTCTCTCTCTCTCTCTAATACATGCCTCTCTCTCTCTCTCTCTCTAATACATGCCTCTCTCTCTCTCTCTCTCTCTCTAATACATGCCTCTCTCTCTCTCTCTAATACATGCCTCTCTGTCTCTCTCTAATACATGCCTCTCTCTCTCTAATACATGCCTCTCTCTCTCTCTCTCTCTCTCTAATACATGCCTCTCTCTCTCTCTCTCTCTCTAATACATGCCTCTCTCTCTCTCTCTCTAATACATGCCTCTCTCTCTCTCTCTCTAATACATGCCTCTCTCTCTCTCTCTAATACATGCCTCTCTCTCTCTCTCTCTCTCTAATACATGCCTCTCTCTCTCTCTCTAATACATGCCTCTCTCTCTCTCTCTAATACATGCCTCTCTCTCTCTCTCTCTAATACATGCCTCTCTCTCTCTCTCTAATACATGCCTCTCTCTCTCTAATACATGCCTCTCTCTCTCTCTCTCTCTCTAATACATGCCTCTCTCTCTCTCTCTCTAATACATCTCTCTCTCTCTCTCTAATACATGCCTCTCTCTCTCTAATACATGCCTCTCTCTCTCTCTCTCTCTAATACATGCCTCTCTCTCTCTCTCTCTAATACATGCCTCTCTCTCTCTCTCTCTCTAATACATGCCTCTCTCTCTCTCTCTAATACATGCCTCTCTCTCTCTCTCTCTCTCTAATACATGCCTCTCTCTCTCTCTCTAATACATGCCTCTCTGTCTCTCTCTAATACATGCCTCTCTCTCTCTTAATACATGCCTCTCTCTCTCTCTCTCTCTCTAATACATGCCTCTCTCTCTCTCTCTCTAATACATGCCTCTCTCTCTCTCTCTAATACATGCCTCTCTCTCTCTCTCTAATACATGCCTCTCTCTCTCTCTCTAATACATGCCTCTCTCTCTCTCTCTCTCTAATACATGCCACTCTCTCTCTCTCTCTCTAATACATGCCTCTCTCTCTCTCTCTCTAATACATGCCTCTCTCTCTCTCTCTAATACATGCCTCTCTCTCCCTCTCTCTCTCTAATACATGCCTCTCTCTCTCTCTCTAATACATGCCTCTCTCTCTCTCTAATACATGCCTCTCTCTCTCTCTCTCTAATACATGCCTCTCTCTCTCTCTCTCTAATACATGCCTCTCTCTCTCTCTCTCTCTCTAATACATGCCTCTCTCTCTCTCTCTAATACATGCCTCTCTCTCTCTAATACATGCCTCTCTCTCTCTCTAATACATGCCTCTCTCTCTCTCTCTCTCTCTCTAATACATGCCTCTCTCTCTCTCTCTAATACATGCCTCTCTCTCTCTCTCTCTCTCTAATACATGCCTCTCTCTCTCTCTCTCTCTAATACATGCCTCTCTCTCTCTCTCTCTCTAATACATGCCTCTCTCTCTCTCTCTCTAATACATGCCTCTCTCTCTCTCTCTCTCTAATACATGCCTCTCTCTCTCTCTCTCTAATACATGCCTCTCTCTCTCTCTCTCTCTCTAATACATGCCTCTCTCTCTCTCTCTCTCAATACATGCCTCTCTCTCTCTCTCTCTCTAATACATGCCTCTCTCTCTCTCTCTCTAATACATGCCTCTCTCTCTCTCTCTCTCTAATACATGCCTCTCTCTCTCTCTCTAATACATGCCTCTCTCTCTCTCTCTCTAATACATGCCTCTCTCTCTCTCTCTCTAATACATGCCTCTCTCTCTCTCTCTCTAATACATGCCTCTCTCTCTCTCTCTCTAATACATGCCTCTCTCTCTCTCTCTCTAATACATGCCTCTCTCTCTCTCTCTCTCTAATACATGCCTCTCTCTCTCTCTCTCTAATACATGCTCTCTCTCTCTCTCTCTCTAATACATGCCTCTCTCTCTCTCTCTCTAATACATGCCTCTCTCTCTCTCTCTCTAATACATGCCTCTCTCTCTCTCTCTAATACATGCCTCTCTCTCTCTCTCTCTCTAATACATGCCTCTCTCTCTCTCTCTCTAATACATGCCTCTCTCTCTCTCTCTCTAATACATGCCTCTCTCTCTCTCTCTAATACATGCCTCTCTCTCTCTCTCTCTCTAATACATGCCTCTCTCTCTCTCTCTAATACATGCCTCTCTCTCTCTCTCTCTCTCTCTAATACATGCCTCTCTCTCTCTCTCTCTAATACATGCCTCTCTCTCTCTCTCTCTCTAATACATGCCTCTCTCTCTCTCTCTCTAATACATGCCTCTCTCTCTCTCTCTAATACATGCCTCTCTCTCTCTCTCTAATACATGCCTCTCTCTCTCTCTCTCTAATACATGCCTCTCTCTCTCTCTCTCTCTAATACATGCCTCTCTCTCTCTCTCTCTCTAATACATGCCTCTCTCTCTCTCTCTCTCTAATACATGCCTCTCTCTCTCTCTCTAATACATGCCTCTCTCTCTCTCTCTAATACATGCCTCTCTCTCTCTCTCTCTAATACATGCCTCTCTCTCTCTCTCTAATACATGCCTCTCTCTCTCTCTCTCTAATACATGCCTCTCTCTCTCTCTCTAATACATGCCTCTCTCTCTCTCTCTAATACATGCCTCTCTCTCTCTAATACATGCCTCTCTCTCTCTCTCTCTCTCTAATACATGCCTCTCTCTCTCTCTCTCTAATACATGCCTCTCTCTCTCTAATACATGCCTCTCTCTCTCTCTCTCTAATACATGCCTCTCTCTCTCTCTCTCTAATACATGCCTCTCTCTCTCTCTCCTCTAATACATGCCTCTCTCTCTCTCTCTAATACATGCCTCTCTCTCTCTCTCTAATACATGCCTCTCTCTCTCTCTCTAATACATGCCTCTCTCTCTCTCTCTAATACATGCTCTCTCTCTCTCTAATACATGCCTCTCTCTCTCTCTCTCTCTAATACATGCCTCTCTCTCTCTCTCTCTAATACATGCCTCTCTCTCTCTCTAATACATGCCTCTCTCTCTCTCTCTCTAATAATACATGCCTCTCTCTCTCTCTCTCTCTAATACATGCCTCTCTCTCTCTCTCTCTAATACATGCCTCTCTCTCTCTCTCTAATACATGCCTATACTCAGCATCATCTCTCTAATACATGCCTCTCTCTCTCTCTCTCTAATACATGCCTCTCTCTCTTCTCTCTCATACTGCTCTCTCTGTCTCTCTCTAATACATGCCTCCTCTCTCTCTAATACATCCTCTCTCTTGCCCCTCTCTCTCTCTCTCTCTAATACATGCCTCTCTCTCTCTCTAATACATGCCTCTCTCTCTCTCTCTAATACATGCCTTCTCTCTCTAATACATGCCTCTCTCTCTCTCTCTAATACATGCCTCTCTCTCTCTCTCTCTAATACATGCCTCTCTCTCTCTCTAATACATGCCTCTCTCTCTCTCTCTCTAATACATGCCTCTCTCTCTCTCTCTCTAATACATGCCTCTCTCTCTCTCTCTCTAATACATGCCTCTCTCTCTCTCTCTAATACATGCCTCTCTCTCTCTCTCTCTCTCTAATACATGCCTCTCTCTCTCTCTAATACATGCCTCTCTCTCTCTCTCTCTCTAATACATGCCTCTCTCTCTCTCTCTCTCTAATACATGCCTCTCTCTCTCTAATACATGCCTCTCTCTCTCTCTCTCTAATACATGCCTCTCTCTCTCTCTCTCTAATACATGCCTCTCTCTCTCTCTCTCTCTAATACATGCCTCTCTCTCTCTCTCTAATACATGCCTCTCTCTCTCTCTCTCTCTAATACATGCCTCTCTCTCTCTCTCTCTCTAATACATGCCTCTCTCTCTCTCTCTCTAATACATGCCTCTCTCTCTCTCTCTCTCTCTCTAATACATGCCTCTCTCTCTCTCTCTCTAATACATGCCTCTCTCTCTCTCTCTCTAATACATGCCTCTCTCTCTCTCTCTAATACATGCCTCTCTCTCTCTCTCTCTCTAATACATGCCTCTCTCTCTCTCTAATACATGCCTCTCTCTCTCTCTCTCTAATACATGCCTCTCTCTCTCTCTCTCTCTCTAATACATGCCTCTCTCTCTCTCTCTAATACATGCCTCTCTCTCTCTCTCTCTAATACATGCCTCTCTCTCTCTCTCTCTCTAATACATGCCTCTCTCTCTCTCTCTAATACATGCCTCTCTCTCTCTCTCTCTCTCTCTAATACATGCCTCTCTCTCTCTCTCTAATACATGCCTCTCTCT